>NC_034413.1:18413151-18463151 GCF_002078875.1 Numida meleagris | reverse complement strand
TCCCTCCAAAAGCTGCCTGCGTCACCAACAGCTCAGCACGCACAGGGAACAAGCGGGGTCCCCTGCCAAAACAAGAGTTTCTGATGCCATCACCAGCCATTCAACTGGGATTCTTGATCGTGTGGTTAAAAATGGGCAGGCAAATTTCTGGCCCACTTCAGTGCACAACAGTGTCTCCTTGGTTTTTGCATTCATTTCCCAAGAGCAAGTAAATCATTTCTAAGCACACGTTCCCAAGGAAGAAGTTGATTTCTTCCTACTACGTCCATGATGAACAAGGATACCCACATTATTTCCTATTATTTGGGTGCACACAATGTGCACTTCACTTTGAAGCATGAATGTATTATTTATCTTTTGCTGCGCTAAGGAGTGGCTACACACAATGCACGTGGTGGGCATTGTTGCTGGTTTAATGTTCAAACACCAGAAATGCTGGTCTCTTTGTGTAACTGGGCTGTGCTGAGGGGCCAGGTGGGACTGGGGCTCCGGGTGCTCGGTGCTGGGCACGCACAGGCACAGTATGCACCATTGAATGGGGCTCCTGGGGCCACCCAATGTTACTGCTGTGGGAACTGTTTCATTAACTTGCCTAGAACCTTCAGGAAGCTCGTTGGTAGAGCACAGAACTGAGCCTCCCAAGGGCTGTCCTCACCTCAGATGTCCCTTCCTTGCGCTGATTAGCAGGTTGCTGTGTGCTATGGTGTGACTGCGGCCCACCTGGTTGTCCGTGTCTTTGCCGGCCATGGTCAGGAAGGCACAGGGCGTTGGGTGATCGGAGGCCGCACCATGGGGATACCCAGGTTGCTGGATGAGGAAGGTGCTCGAGGTGCCTCTGCTCTGCCTCCAGGCCCAGCACTGGGGCAGGGCTCTGTGCATCCCCCGCTCCCCGAGCAGCTGCAGTGCCGCTGTGAATGAGGGCCCTGTGAGCGCTGCGCTGTAATTATCTGTCCGGTCAATAAAGTGAAGGGTACGCAGTTTGGGGGATGAAGGCTGGCTTAATTACAGCCACCAAATCTCTCACATCTCCGCCGTCCGCTGGAGCAGCAGCCCGCCTTCCTGTGCTGCCCTTTAGCAGAGCTGCCTATCATGCATCTAAACAAACAAGCAGGGGAGACAGAAGGGAGATTGTTTGTCAGGGATGTGTCTTTGCGAGGGAGGAGCAGCAATATCTGCAGGAGGGACGGAGGTGAAACCCAACATCAAAGGCAAGAGGCTGTCAGCACATTTAACTTTACAGAAACCCATCTCCTAATAAAAAAGGAATGACCTCGTTACTACGGACACTAACAGTTCCCAGGGGAACACCGGGAGACTGCTGCCTGCACTTTTAATATTCACTTTACAAACAAATGGGAAACCTTGAAATAATTTCAGTGTTGTTCTTGGCAAGTTGTTACAACGTTGTGTCCTTATAAAACAGCATTTAAGAATTTATGTAGTGTGAGTTTGCTTTTTGCCCGCTGCTTTCCCTGGCTATCCATCTCCCTCTGGCTTCCCCAGCCCTGTGGGAAAGGTGTGCGTGCCCAGGGGTGGGTGTAGCAGGAGGCCCCACTGGGTGTGGACCTGTTTCTGCAGGAGATGCTCCCAAGGGCAGCTGGGCCAGGGAAATAAGTTCTTATGGCTGATGCCTTAAGCTATCCAGTAGCAACTCACAAACTCTCATGCAGACTTAGCGGGTATGCAGCCTGGGAAGCTGTAGCCCTTCCTCACCCATAGGCCATGATGAGGCACCTGTCCTCATGCAGGCCAAACATCTCCAGTAGGGAGCTAACCTTTTTTTTTTTTTTTTCTGATCTTCATCCTTCTTCCCAAATACTAGATAATGGACAAAATCCATTCTGAAGGTTTGGCTTTGTCAGTTTATCATTGGATATCTTGACTAAATGGTCCTTTAGAAGTGCAGACAAGGTGCTGCTTTAAACCACTGCAGTAAGATCTAGGCAATCTCCGCTGCCACTTCTTTGCAACCTGAATTTCATGTAGAGTGGAGCTGGAAATTTTATCTTCTGATCTATGAACCAAACACTACAAGAGAAGCCAGATGTTAATATCGAAAGGTGGGCCAGATTTGTCTTTGCTTGAGGTGTAAATAAGTTGTCTTGGGTAGGTGTTAATCTGTGTTAAACCCCAGAGCCAACACTATGAACCACTGAAATGCAGTTTTGCAGAGGTCCTGGGCACTCCTCTAAAGCTGTATTTCACCAGGGTTCTCTCCTGAGTTGTTCTGGCACATTCATATATTCTGATTCTCTGTTATGGCAAGTTTCATCTAAACACTAGAGGGAATTTGAAGATGTTAATAAATGTCCTCATGAGGTGAAAATAAAAGTCATACAGAGGAAGATAAATGAAAGTGCAAGTGCCCATTTGTGCACGTGCCCTTATATTTGCAAAAAAGGGCATCAATGCCACACACACTGATAATCATTTTGAGTCTTTGGTGGGACACACCATCACAGCTCAGCCCCAAGGAACTGTAGGCTCACATTATTGCCAGCGAATGAAAAGTGGGAGGATGGACTTGCAAAGACCGTCTCTATCAACTTCACTGAATTCCCCGATAGTCTTTTACATGCACATCTAACCTCGAGCAAAGATACAGTGAGGCAGTGAATTAAAAAATAGCCAAGTGTGTGCTCAGAATAGCAAGTGCAAGTGGCCATACAAACATCCATGTGCTGCAGCATAAGGAAAGATGGCTTGCAATTAGCAGTTCAGAGAGAGACACTGGGAAATCTGAGGTCACCTCCTGGCTCTGCCACGGTTTTTCTTTGTGTCCTTGCCCAGTGCACTTAACCTCCTTGTTCTTGGTCCTGCAGCTAAGCAAGGCGGCTGTACTGCCTCCTAACTGGTCTTGTACTTTGGGTCTGTGAGGAGGCAGGGCTCGACTCTGCCTGTGTGCACACTTCTGAGCAAACGGAAGTCCAGATGAGAACTGCCCAGGTCTGCTGCTGGTCCCCAGAGCAATTACATCAAATATCTGGGCCAACAATAAAACTTCACACTGTTTGTCCACTTGGGGTTGGAGGAAATAGTCCATTCAGCAGTGAGGAATTTAATGTTTGGCTTTTGTTTTGAGTTCTAATTTATTTTCTTTCTTTCTTTTTCTTTTTATTTTTTTATTTTTTATTTTTTTTAATTTTAGGGTGGGTTTGTGTAGCCAGCTGCCTCGGAGTGAAAAGAAGGCTGCCCTCCTCCTGCATCTGACCACTGACATTAAGCATGCAGGGCTGCATGACCCGGCAGAGAGACTTCATCTGCCAGCAGGGAGGTAACAACAAGCCCTCTTGGTCAGATGCTGCTGCTCTCTGGACTTCTGCCTTTCTAGGTGGGACAGTGTGGCCTCTTTAACCCCATCACTGGATCAGTGCTCCCAAATTAGTGTAATCATCCCACTCAAATTAAACGAGCAGCTCCTGGCTCCTGGCTCTGCAGCCCAGCCCTGGGCATCCCCTCTCAGCCTGGTGCCCGTGTCCCCCTCTTCCCCCCTCTCCCCCAAAGCCCCCTGCTTGTGGGCTCCTTGATATTTTCCAGTCCTTCCCTAATGAGCACTGCAGAATTACAGCTAATTAAGGATGTAAATGATGCTGGAGAGAGAGGGAGAGGGAGAGGATGGGAAGGGGCGGGGGGAGGGCAGCTACTTGCTGTGTGTAACTCTGCAGTAAAGTGTCTCCTACCTCAGCAGAAAAGTTATCATGGGAGACAATGTCAACTTTATGGAGAGGGGAGGGCCCTCTCAGTGCCTCTGTCCCTGCCTGTAATAGCTGCTGCTTCTCTTTTATGTGTCAGCTCTGCAGATGCTGATGTCCTCCCTCCCAAATGCTGCTTTGTCAGCTGGCGCTGTCACACAGCCCTGGGTCTCTCGCTGCCTCTCACTGCCATCCTCACTGTGCCAAAGCACCCAGGGGCCTATCTCCTTCGTTGCAAGGAGGTTTGCCTCTCTGTCTGCTTACAGGTCCTCCTCCACACCCATGGGTTGGAGAGGGTCCAGGCCCGGTCCCATTCCATGAAGGAATGTTTGTGCTGTGACACGGGCGGGATGCTGCGTGGGCAGGAGCAGGCTGTGATGGGGACATCCACCCAACACAGCGCTGCCGAGGGACTTTGGCTGCCGCACCACCAGGAACACAGCTCTGCTGGGTCCTCTGAGTGCAGTTGGGGTCCCCGTTGCCATATTTCCCTGCACATTGCCTGGATCAGTGGGTTGTGAAAGCACGTTTGTCCCAGTGCCGTGTCCCGTCTGTCCGTCGGTCCAATGGAGGACCACACGTCATTGGGTCAAGAGCGGGCAGCAATGGGCGACAACAGCGGTGGTGGGTTTTGTTGTTGTTTCCCCAGATCGCTGTGCAATATATTCCGATTTTTTTTCTTGTCATTAAGCCAGTGCCTCGGAGATGATGATGTAGTCCCTATGTGGGCCGCAGAAAGCACTTCGAGCCGTGCTGGAGTCGTGCTGGGTGGCTCTGATAGCAGAGCTAATGGGAGCGAATGGGATGCAACGAACTGTTCTAATGACACCAGCCAGGGAAGAGACAACAGTAAGAATAAATAAATGTTAACTATTTTCCTCTTCCAGACATTTGCATCTATTGCCATTAAGTTCATTTAAATAAGAGAGAGAGCGAGAGAGAAGGGGAAACTTACTACTACTCTTAATAATGAGTGTCTAAAAATAAATTAGGATGCTGGGATGCACTTAAGGCATTTTAAAAATAAGTCTTATTTTTCCCCCCTTCTCCTTTTTTTTTTTTTAAAGTGTTGGAGGGTTTTAATTTGGGCCGAGTAATTTTGGTGCAAACGCTTGGGCGCCTTTCGTTGGGAAATTGGGAGGAATGCAAACAAGATTTCACTTCATTAAACAGGGGCAAACAGTAGAGAAATTGCACTTACTTATGGAAATGACTTTTAAACATGAACAGCATTTACTTGCATTGCCTTGTGCTGAATTTTTTTTTTTAAAAGATTATACATGTGAATAATTCACTGCGGGCCAATTAGATGATGACTTCATTTTTAACCTCTCTTCCTTGCCATCTTGCTGGCTGTCCCTTTCGTTGCAATTTCCACCCTCTTCCTTCCTTTCCATGAATTAATAAAGATCAAATAATCCCTCTCCCTGCAGTGCCAAGAGCCAGCTTCTCTGAAAGGATGTCAGAGGAGAAAACCGAGCATGGCCGGCTGTACAGGACCGCCCCGGGATGAAGCAGGAATAACTCGGTAGGACGTCTGCAGGCAGCAGCTGCACCCATTCGTTGGGGAAAAATGGAGAAGTGAGAAATGTGGGAGTGGGAAGTGTGGGAGCATTGCACATTATGTAATGCAGAGTCTAAGAGCCACTAAAGGCATAATTACAAAATATAGAATCAGTTCCTTATAAAAAAAATTAGCTGGTCTACCTGCCTAGTTTCTGTGTTTCTTATCTAGTTCTTATGCTCCTGGGTACCAGACTAAGACCCACCCCTCATGAGATTTTATCCTGCTTTCACTTGCCCTAAGAGGAAGGAGACACTTTGGTTCCTTCCCAGTGGAAGTCTCCATCCTCTGGCATTGCCAAGGGAAGGCTAAACAGGAACATCGCCTTCAGCACTTCTTTTTTCCTTGCTCAGCAGAGGTTCCTCCACTGATGCCGGTGGAGTGATATTGCAGAAGAGTCTCTGCTGGTGGGGTTTGGACCTGCTCCGTGGGGTGAGGGTTTGTGCCCTGTCATCTCCACCTTGCAGATGAGGAAACTGAGGCGCGGAGTGGAGCCTTCACCATCTTCCATAAGGAGCTATTCTCCTGCACCTTCAGCCTGTTCTCTCCAAACTGTTTCCTGGGATACTTCATGCTCATTTGGTCACCGTTTCCTTTCTCATGAGGTCACATTCCCAGCCCTTTCTAAGCCGTGTTTTTATGGCTCTTAACTGATTACAGTTTTAGTGGGGAGGAGGTGGCTGCGAGCAATGACCTGTGATTTCCAGGGAAGGGGAGAGCATGTAAACTTCAAGCAGTGGGGTCTCCCGCTGGGAGCAGCCCGTTTTAGAGCCCTTGTGTCAATGATGGCCTCCAGGGCACTTCCCCACTCTATTTATTTACCCGTGGGAAGCCCAGCATGCCCCCTCCAGCGCCCAGGCCAAGCAAATCCCTCCTCCCGGCAATGGAACAAAGGTCTTTTCCTGGACCTGGAAACTTCGCATGGTTTATTTCCGAGTCAGCATCAGTAGGTTTAGAAAGCATGATCCCAGATGAAAAGCTGTCAGGCTGTGGGACTATCATGCAGAGAAGCAGGAGAGCACGCTGCAAGCACTGAGCATAGGTCTCAGTGATCGCCAGTGTACCCAGCTTTAGCTTTGCTCCTGGTGCTGCAAGCTGTCATGGGCCCTGCAGGATGTTCCACACATGCAGGGCTGTTCCCAACAGCTTTTCAAAACAAACCCCCTTTTATCCTGGAGTATCTGCACTTGGAGTCATTCAGTGATTTTGCCCTGAAAAGCTCCATGGAGAGCTAAGCCCAGAAACACCAGCTATGGGGCAGCATGTTGTGTGCTGAGCTATCTCTGCAGGAGAGGCACTTGCATCTGCTAAACACCTCTGGAGTTCAGGAATGGGCCCCTACAGGCTCTGCGGTGCCTCCATTGACCTCAGCAGGCTTAGCACCAGGGACGAGTTCAGCTCTGCGCACTCATTAACCTGTTTCCCCAGAAGCATCTTCAGGGCTGGGGGCTGTGCGAGGTGGAGACCTGCAGCAGCAGGGCTTTGGCTGCAGAGCTTTGTGATGGGAACATCTACCTATGCAGCACCTGGTGCCAGGGAAGGGGAGTGGGTCCTGATCACCCCCATGCCTACGGGAGCAGTGAGTGTCATCTGTTCTTATGGCAAGGCCAGGCAAAGAAAGGCAAGAAAGAGTACAGCAAAGAAAGGCAAGGCAAGGCCAAGAAAGGCAAGGCAATGAAAGGCAAGGGAAGGCAGGTTCTCTCTCCTCTGTGCAGTCTGGAAACATTGGAACTGAAGAGGACTTTGGAGATTATTGATATATCTTACTCTGAAATGAGCTTCATTCTTCTCTTCAGCCTCCTAATAACAGACACGGGTCTCTGGGCAGGGAATCAACAAACACATGTGGAGGTGAGCAAGTGCCAGATGCAAATATTGACGTTCCCCTGACACCTTCCACCAGGCACCTCCATGCTGGGCCTGGGTGAGGGCTGGAGCAGACGCTGGGCCCAGGCCTCCCAGCAGGATTTCCGTCTGCCAACACAGCTGAAGGTCCACCTTTGTTTTCAGTATGAGACCCATGGAGAGCTGGTGGTGGTTGTGGTAAGCTGGTGATGTTGGAATGGTGCTGGTGATGCTGCCAGATACCATCAGCACATGTAGGGTAAGCACATCCATCTCACCTCATCATCGATGGAAACCATGCTATCAAGATCTGACTGAAACATAGCTTTTCTCACATGAACTTTAAAATGTTTTCAGTTTGGAAAGAGTGGAGACATTTTCTTAACACCAAATTTCTATGAGAATACCTTGTGAATTTCATATACATCTTTCCATTAAAAAATAAACCCTCACCTTTTTCCTTCTTTTGACAGGCAGGAAAAAAATCAACTTGAAATATTTTCTGCTTTATAACATTTTAAATCCAGCTGCAGAGTAAGTTTCTAGAAATTCCCTTCCATTAGCAAAAAAACCTGCAGTCTTCTAGGGCTATGTAATAAAACAGAAATATAAAGAGCAAAGGGGGAAAAAATCAGTTTTCCTGGCAGCATTGTGGAAGAAAACATAGTAAGTATAAATGGAGCCTTCTGAAACTCACCGTTAGAAGTTCATGTCATGACAAGACAGCATCTCGTCTAGGAGTCAAATCTACAAACTAGGAAGTGTAGAAATCCTCCCCTGCCTTTCACCTCTCTAATTAAGGTGGAGGGAGACTCTTGATATGAGTGACTCATTGCTTTATAGAAATGGTGGAGGCATGCTGGTGTCATGCCCTCTTGCCATGCACCGGCTTCCATCAGAGGAGCATAAAAACTGTGTGTTGTCTCCTCTTTCTTCTCGTTCTTCCAGAAGGTAGATGAAGTTCTTTATGTGCATTCTACGAGCATGAAGACACCAAGACACGCGTGGGATTGCTTTTGCCTAAGGTCACACTGCATCAGTTGTCATGAAAAGAGTCACTCTGCAGTTGTTGTGAGTAGTACGGCAGAGGGAAATGTGGCCCAGAACTGCTCATCAAATCCTCTCTAACAAGAAAAGGCAATGTAGGAGGAGGCAGGTCCACTCTGACTTGTGGTGCTGTGGACACTGAAGCTGTTGCAAAGGAGGGAAGCTGGGTTACTGCTGGGTATTGATGCCCCAAGTTTCTGAGAAGGTACAGCAGTTTGTGGCGCATCCGTCTTCTGATCTCAGGGTCACATGCAAGGAAATGAGAGAGCAATGGAAAAGTCAAGAGGGAAAAAAAAGAGTTATCCTCCAGAGGACGAGGACCTGAGGTGGCCCTGGAGCAACAAGAAGCACCCCCTTTTTTCACCCATTTGCCCTGTGTATTGCGCTCTGGGTCCTGCTCCCCACTTCTCTCACCCTCCCCCAGCTTGCCTTATAATTCAGGAAGAGGAGGCCAAGGAGAGTAATATCGTGCTGGAGATAGGACTGGAAGGGCAGTAATTTAGAATCAGAGGCTTATAGTATTATTGCCTGCAAAGCCATTCATGGGAAATGATTCCCCCCATCCCCATTCCTCCCCCCCTGCCCCGCTCTCCTTGCTCTGCAATAACAATAACAGAAATGCCTTCAGGAGGCTTTGCTACTCGAAATGCAGGCAAAGGAGCACTTTCCTCCACCACCCCTCTTCTTTCCCTTCTCTTCCCACCGCACTCCCTTGTCCCCCCTGCCTCCGAGCCTAACTGCCGCTCCCTCCCTTCTCCCTCCCCCCCACCACAGGATAAAAAAATAAAAATAATAATAGGGGTAATAAGAGAGGAGGTAATGGAACGTTCTCCAACTGGGCACATGTCAGAAGCCATTATATGTGGTGCAGATTTGCATAATTCAAGAAGCATCAAATTAAATTTGCATAATTCCTTTGATTACACTTGTTATTAAATGTAAGTGACATTGATTTACAAAATGGCCCAATATAAGGTTAATAGCAAATGTCACCTTCCAGCAGGGTGAATAGGGTGCGTGTGTGGTGGTGGTGGTGATGGAGGAGGGAGAAAGGGGGGCCCGGGGAGGAAGGCGAGCAGACAATTGATTTCTGCTCCTCTCTTCCTTAAAGGGCTCGGGTCTCCTTTGCGGAGGAGCCCTCAGGTTTGGCTTCGCGTGACTGCGGTGCAGGATCACCTGCCATGTGGTGTCGATGCCATCGAGGCGCCCGGCTAGAGCCCGGCTTTGCTCACTCCTCCCGCAGGGAGCTGGCAAGCCTGGCTCAGCACAGGGCAGAGGGAGCACGGGAACCGAGACCTGAAATGACAGCCAGATGTGTAAGATGCACAGAGACCCACAGCCAGCAGTGAGCACCTCTGTGAAGTGCATACTGAACTCGCGATGATACAGGCTGTGTGCCATCCAACACTGCCAGGGCACCCAGGGGCTGTGACAATGACACCACGTCTGTTTTGCCGTGGTCCTCAGACCATCTGAGCACACACCTTGCAAGTAGAGCCCACCTCTGCATATTGTTCTGCCTCTCTATATTCCATGCATTTTTCCAGACAGGTGTGATTTCATGCTGGGAAACTGACTGCCAAGTTGTGTAGGGCACCACGAGACTGTAGTGATAAAACAAAATTATGCTTGTAGTGGGAGTGGGCAAACAGCAGATTTACGCGTCGCAGGCAATTTCAGTGATGCACGTACCTGGCCATAATCTTGTTTTGGTTCCACTGAAGCTTTCTTTTCTTGCAAATCAACAGGCTGGGGGAGGAAAAAAGTCATCACTTTTGATCAAATTAAATGTCTTGTTCGATGTGAAAAAGAACACTTATTTTGGTGACTGAGCTCTGTAAACATTGTCTAATAGCATCCAAATAACATTAGAAAGGATATGTCATTCTGAACCAGTGATCAGAAGGCTTTTTCAGGATGTGTCAAAAGAGAAGGCGCCCAGTTTTCTGGAGTATTTTTTTCTAGGGCTTCAGTTTTGCTACTTTGAACAGCACAAGCTGCTGAAAATGCCAGGAATTCACAGACAGCTCAGATGTGAATCTTCCTGAGAAAAGGTGTCCTAAGGAGAAGTATCTCTCAGGCAGCCTGTCTGTGTCTCCATGAAGGAGGTGCAGACCAGCTCCGTTTGGGGCAAAAGGGTGAGAGGTAATGGCCTTAAGTTGCACTAGGGAGATTCAGGTTGGATATTAGGAAAAATTTCTTCTCAGAAAGAGTGGCCGTGCATTGGTACAGGCTGCCCAGGGAGGTGGTGGAGTCACCGTCCCTGGAGTTGTTCAGGAAACGTGGAGATGTGGCACTGAGGGATGTGGTTTGTGGGCGATATTGGTGGATTGGTGGTAGGTGAACAATTGGACTGGATGATCTTAGTGGCCTTTTCCTAACTTAATGATTCTGTGATTCTCTGATTCTATGATACTAGAGCACACAGGCTGCAGAAGTATCCCACTACTGTAATTGCTGGTGTTGGGGTTGATATGCATATTCTGGGATGTACACTGATTAGATACATGCTTCGGTGTTTGCATCAGGAAGGTACAGTGATTGGTTTAAAAATCCAGGCTTTTCAGTCATTGGCATCTGGTTTTCATATTCTGCTAATCAGCTCTTTGAAGCCATAGATGTCCATACTCAAAGTGCACCGATCTTTCAGATCATAGAATCGTGGAATCATAGAATCACAGAGCGGCTTGGGTTGGAAAGGACCTTTAAGATCGCTTAGTTCCAACCCCAATGCTGTGGACAAGGTTGCCATCATGGTAACTGATCCCCATAGAATCCCATCATGGTAACTGGAAGCCAACTCTAATAATCTAGATGATCATCTGGTGACCAAGGGATGCGAAGGGAACTGCACAGGCCTTCAGGCAATGAAACCCCTTCTCCATGCTGCTGTGGCTGCTGTGGGGCTGGCCCAAGGCCACCCGTGCTGCTGGGAAGCTGGGGCCAGGCTGGAGGCCCTGGCAGTGTGGAAGGGAGAGGCTGGTGTGAGGGGCAGCCCCATCTCGGGCTGACAACTGCTGACATCGTCATATTTAGCACCCGCACGCAGCGAGCCTGAGCGAGGATCACGCGCTGGGTGAGCCAACTGCAAATTAATCGTCAGTTCATTACTGCTCCGTGCCTTTCATCCTGACAGCAGCCTTTCAGACGTGGGTATAATTGGAAGGGTCCGTGCGGCAGGAATTTGGTGAGGGGGAGCAGACGGCTCTCCGCTCCCTTTCTCAGGCTGCGTTCTGGGAACAAGCAGCCAGCCTGGGACAGAGAGGAAACAAATCTCTCCTGCCCCTGTGTCTCTTCCTTGCCACCCAGCCCTTCCCATGCATTGGGCTGTCAGTGCCAGGAGGTCTGCCTGCATCCAGGAGGTTCTCTCCAGCTATAATTACCCTCAGCCTGCAAATAAAGAGGCAGGGCCGCTTGTGAGAACTTGAGTGCATGCATTGCTGTTGGTGCCAGTGGTGGTCATGTGGTTATCGGTACCACTTCCAAGGCCTCATCACAGAGGTTCTCTAGAGGCAAGAATGTGTCCGCAGCCGGGACAGGGGACTACGAGCCAGGACCAAAGCCACGTGTGGGGTGGATGTCCGAGGTGGGGGGGCTGGGACACCCAACAACCTGCTTGCAGCTCACAGCCATGTTGCTCTGCTCCCCGGAGTGCGGCCATGGTCATTCTCTGCCAGACGGAGTGAGCCGTGCTGTGGGGATGCCGGCCCCCCTTCAGCATGTCCCCCCCTGCTCCTCCCGTGCAAAAGTTATTGTCGTCTTCGTGAAGTCTCAGGTAGGCAGATGAATGGGAAATGTTCCTCTCCATTACTAGCTGCACTTGACTGGAGTCTCATTACATTAC
Source organism: Numida meleagris (assembly GCF_002078875.1). Lineage (NCBI taxonomy): Eukaryota > Metazoa > Chordata > Aves > Galliformes > Numididae > Numida > Numida meleagris. Next base: position 18,451,159 of record NC_034413.1, on the reverse strand, counting down.
GATGGCGCTTTAGCAGGCGAATGGGCCTTGCGTCTGGGTTCCCAGCACCCCTCATACCTCCCTGATAACGTAAATTACCCTCCGCCTCATTGCCTCAAATGATCAAACATCAAATTGCTAGTAAAAAAAAAAAAAAAAGAGGAAAAAAGAGAGAGAAAGAGAGAGAGGAGGGAAAGGAGAAAAGCTGAACAGAACCATGGGTTGAATCTAGATGGTTTGTCAGCAACAAGAGACGAGTCAGTGGCTCTTAAACACTTGGTAAAGATGAATCCATTGAAGGTTTTGAGCACGGTAATTTCACTGACATTAAAATACACCTGTAAAACCCAAACAATGCTTTACAACCCCAAACTGCACCAGGCAAGACCTGCCACTTCAAAGCACAGCGTACTTCTTTTGGTCGGGGGAGGGAGACCCGCAGATAACCTATCTTTCTCCATCACCAGACTTCAGCAAAGCAGAGAGTTCCACGCATGCCGTGTGGGTTTGTTGTTGATTCTGTGGCTGAGCAGTGTGCTAATCTGTCCCCCTTCTGCCCCAAGAAAGACCTCCCCAGCCAGAGGAGCACTCCCAGGATGAACAAAACAAGGAGGAGAGAAAGAGAGGAGCGGGAGCAGCGCAGGTACGCGTGGGGATGCTGAGAAATATGGATGTCGGCAGGGTAACGAGGCGCAGTGGAAGGAGGAGGCTATACGTCTTTTCTCAGTATTTAAACGTGTGCTTAATATGGCGCTCAGTGGAATGGTTAATCTGCTAATGCTGGTAGTGTTTGCTGTAGTACTCAGAGAAATGTTTACTGCAGTATTTCATGGGGATTGTGTTCTGGATGGCACAAAAGGAGGAATCGCTCTAGCGTACCAGGAAAATGTTCATTGCAAAATATACTGGAATATTAAGAGGTTTATTTAGTGGCGTACTTAGTATAATATGAAAAGAGTTAAGCACAGAGTGTTCTATTAATATTTTTGGGGTGTGGATGAATTTCAGTGCTCAGGAAGGTTATGGAGAAGCAATTCCAGCAAAGGCTGGTTATATTCATAGATTTATAGATCTTAAGAGCATAAAGGACTCTTTGATCAGCTAATCTGACCTTCTGTATAACACAGGTATATACAGTGTGGACATACCTCCTGATTCAGCAAAGCACTTTAAGGACTCGCTTAAATTTAAGCATTTGAGTTGCCCCACGGAAGGCAGAGAAAATAACCCTATTGAATCAATGGGACTATTCATGCCCTTAATGGGAAGTGGATGTTTAGGCATTTGCTGAATTGGGACCACAATAAGATAATGCAGCTAAATGAGTAATTCATAGCCACCCATTTATTCAACTGCTTTTGCCTCCTTTTCTGCTCGTGGATTGCTCTGGAGCCAATCGCCATTTCCTGCAATGTATTCATTGTCTGAAGTCATTCACTGAATAATTTCAGTGAAAACTCCTTCTTGATAGCTCTCTCATAAACAATTCATTGTGAATATGGGAATATATGCACATGTGTTTTCACAATGTGTGTGCGTGCTCCCGTGTGTGTGCGAATGAACCATGCAAACACACGTGCACGTGCACGCACAAACCCAGGGTCGGGACCTTCAGCTGCAACAGGGAATTCCTTGGATGTGGCTTTGTGATTTTTCTCCCGCGTTCACGTGGTGCACACTACCCTGCAGCACATCCCTCACAGGAAAGTGACCTGCTGGGAGTTCTACAAAAAGGGAAATGGAAGAAGGCGCGCAGTGCGCTGCAGTGAACTCGGCGTATGATCATCCACATATGTGTACCTGTGCCAGGCCCATTCTCTGTCCTTACTCAATCGGTCATGAATCAAATCTGATTCATTTTGAATGCATTGCGTATCTTCTCCAAACAAGGGTGTTTACAGACTGCCTGTGGCATGCCATCGGCCAAGGAAGAGGCTTGGTAATTTTCTGAACAGGAACAACGCTGCAGAACAGGTACCAGGAATGAGCCGGGGCGCTCGGCGGGAGGAATTGTGTTTGTGCAGTGGGCAGCTCCAGTTCTCATGCAGAACTTACTGGGCATTACGCGTTACAACATGGGAATCATTGGCTTCTGGTGCAGGCTGCCTGTCAGGTGTTCTTTCTAGAAGTCACACAGCTTTTTAGGATTTGCTTATGTTTTCAGGAAATCAAAGGAATAAAATACAAATGCCTACAAATTAAAAACTGAACTTGATGTTTCCTGCATTTCAGTTTATCTTCCTTCTTTACATTACAGCAGAGAGAGATGTGGCGGAAACCAGGAGGGAACTGGGCAGTTTTGGTTCCTATACAGAGCTGATGGGATGCTCCACGTTCTCCCCTGGGGCTTCTGGCAGCTCTGGCACCCCAAATGGCTTCTGAACATCCCTATCTTGCTGTAGGTGCTGGAGCTGACGTGCTCAGGGCAGAGGGTTTGCGTGGAGGAAGTTTAAAGCAAGGCTCATGATGAAAGTTGATCGTGGCAAGTGTCAGGAGGAACCACCGAGTACAATACTTTGGTTGTTTCATTAGGACTTTGAGAATCATTCTTTTTTCTTCCATTTGTCCGACTGAAAATTCAAAGAGTTTTGGCTTTTTCTGGTTAACCTGAGGAGGGTTTTTTTACTGAGATATTTCAGTAAAACAGAAGGACACTGTAATTTGTCCAGGCTGGATGAGATATGTTGATGGCCACCGTCTTTTCTAAAAAAGCAGTTGTTTCACACAGGGAAGACCATTTCAACATGAAAAAACCAATTGCAATGATTCTTTTTCCAAAATATAAAATGAAACCTTTTGACTTTTCAAAATTACCATTTCCATTTAAATTTTTCCCAGGTGGGGGATGACTGGCCAAACTCAGCATGAGCTAGCAAGCAGCCTGAGTCAGCTAAGGGCACCATTTATTCTGCAAATAAACTTTATTCACTGAAGTAAAAAGAGCAACGGCAAATCCTGACGCTGCATTACCAAAAGTCGGGCTGTCGTCGGATCTGTGGTACGTGCTTCTGCCAATGTTTGCATAGCATTCAAAACAACAGAGACCATTCGGAGCTGTGTAAAGATGGGGAAAGGCTGTGAGCACCAGGGCACGGCGCTGGGCAGAGCCATGCACGGCCCAGGCCGAGGTTTGTTTGCCCCGCGGCTCAGCACTCTCCAGCCTGCCGCAGTCAGTCCCGCTCTCCTAATGGAGAGCCTGCCACTTGTGCACGCAGAGTCATTGGGGTGTTAGTTCTGTTTGCCAATACCAGCCGCCCATTAGCTATCTTAATCCTCTTTCCTAACAGGCTTTTTAAAAAAAAGGGAAAATAGAAGGTCTCTCTCAAATATTGTTGTAGGGGAAAGAAATGGCCTTCTCCCCCTCCTCTTTTCCTTTCTTTTAAATGGAAATGTCTTGCTTTATTCAAGTTTCGCCTTCTGAAAGTTGATTTATTTTTCACTGAGGAGGCTGGAAACTGCTTGCGGTGAATTTACAAAAGGAATAAAACACTGACTTGTTTCAATGCGTTCACAGAAAATGAAAGCAAATGTCAGGAGCCGCTCTGGGCTAAACTTCCAGCAAATATGGGGTTAGATAGGACTGGTTTGTGCTCATCCTACTCGCCGCCTTCCCTTCCCAACATTGTTTTGGATGAGATGCAAAATCAAATCCTGCAAGATGTGATCATTTAGGGTACTGTGGCATATTTTGAAACAGTAGGGCTGTTAGCCCCAGCATCTTGGCCAAATTCCAGCCTGGATAATTACATTCTGCCGGCCTATATTCCAGCCTGCAGTTCAAATAGGAAAAAAAAGAAAAGAAAAAAAAAAAGAGTTATCATTTCTCCTCCAAGAAATCCTGCTGTGTGATGACTGATGCTTTTCCATCCCAGAAGTAGCTGTGTTTCAGGAAATGTTGCCTCCATGTTCCTCCACATCTTGCCCATTGCTGTGAGGAAGTCTGTCCGGCTCCGCGGTGGGAACAAAGCACAGAGCTGACCAGGAGGGAGCTGCGGTGCCTTGCACGTCCCCTTCACTGCTCCACGTCCCTCTCTGCATGGAACCCCAACTACACAGCACCATGTCCCCACAGCCTGCAGCAGCTCTTTGTGCTGCCAGCAGCCAGGGGTGGGCTGGGGAGGACACGCGGCACAGAGGGCAGGCCGGCCTCGCTGGGAGAGGGAGGACTCACTTGACCCGTGCCTGTAATTTGTAAAGAGCATTTTTACACCAGATCAATGCTTTCCTCAGCATTTTAATGCACCCCATTGGTGTCCTTAAACTCTAATGATGCAGTCTGTGAGAAGCTGCCATTTATTACCCACAGATGGGGTGATAATTATTGACAAGATTGTAACTAATAATTAAACCCATTTGCTCCTTTAAACAAGTTGGTGTGAATTATTTGCCGGGAGAGCTGTAGCAGGCCTGTGGTCACTCCTCCCCACGGCTGAGATGCAGTGCTGTCAGGAGTGGGCCCTGCACGTGGGATGAAGCGCAGCTCTCCTGGGGACCAGGCTGTCCTGGGGACTGGGCTGTCCCCCAGGTCCTCACAGCCTGCACTCCAGCCTGCAGCAGGAAGGTGTGGGGGCAGCCAAGCTCCTACCCAGCCCCATCCTGGGCCTCTCAGGGCCAGGGGGAAGCACTGTGATGCCCACATGGCTGCAGGGCAGTGGGCAGAGGACGAGGGGATGAGGTGGGGGGAGCAAAGCACAGCATCGCGGCACTCAGAAGGCCGCCCGGGGGAGCTGCCTTCCCCTGCTGTACGTTTGGAGGGAGGGTGTAAATCTAATCTCGGTGCTAGGGTCCATTAGCATTAGAGGGGAGTACTGTATATGCATTCATTCCCTGCTCTCACCCCTGGATGACAGAGTACCCCCTCTGTTGTCTGCTTTAGCGCATTGGGAAAGGCTACCCATTAATTCTGCAGCAGCAGTGGATAATGCTGTCGTAAGTCTTAGGTGCCTCTGAATTTTGTGAGCATTTTACAGTAATAAATACCCCACACTTGTGCATTTAATTAGTTGTGTATCTCGCAGTTGCTCCATCTGTGCTCTGGTCTGACTGTCTGTTCATGGAGGTGGGCTGATTCCTCGTGCTCCTGCTCCAGCACTGGTGGGGCTCAGCCCCAAGGAAGGAGACCAGGAGCTGGTAGAAGAGTTTTGTGGCAAGAGAGGGAGAGGTGAGACTGGGGAGATTTTTTTGTACCGGAAGAGCAAACCTGAGTTGAGAAGATGAATGCAAAGCAACCGTGTTGCCAGAAATAAGCTTCTGGACATCCATAATGTCAGTGCTGTCACACCCTCTGCAGTGCCACGTGTGCATGTCGAACTGCTCAGGGCTGGGTTTCTGAAGAGGTTACTGTGCTGTTAAATGTTCTGGCAGCAATACTTGCCCTGTTCCTGCTCTCTCTCATTCCACATGTACCATGTTGCACAGGCTATGAAATGACAGTGCAAAAGTTATGTCCACAAAAGCTCATCTGCTTGTCTGACTTTGCCTTCAGTATTTGTGCCTTCCCCTCCTTCAGTGAAAACAACTATGGGAAGACTTAAAGCCTCACGCCTGCTTGTTGCAGGATATGATCCCTCTTTGTAAAACTTCACCGAAGTCTCACACTTGCAGAACTTATTGTGCAAGGGCAAGCAACCACTCTGCTCTCCTAAATCAGAGGAAGCCTGGGTTCAACCAGTGAAAAGTCGGGCTTTAGGCTCCAAGTCCTGGGTGAGAAACATCACGGCCGTGGGGCACAGCCACTGCTCTTCTGCGAAGCTGATCTGCTAATGCAGATCCCTCTGGGGAGTGCTGACAGGTTAACTTCTCCTGGCAGACTCAATGTGCGTTTGGTATTATTTCTCCGTGACTCTGACTTTATGCCTTAAAATATCACCTGTCATCCCCCTGCAGCTTGCAGAAAGGTGGAAGAAAATTGAACTTGGCACAAAAACCTTAGAGTGCATGCTCTGGCTCACTCGGGAAGGCATGATGCCACAAGGATACCTGCCCCAGTCAGGTCTGTGCGGCTGGCAGAGCCCGAACTGTGCACATCTGGTGGCAGCACCCAGGGAGCAAGCGGGACCAACCACAGCCCCATCAGGGTGTGCTCACCCCGCTGCCTGCAGCCATCCTGCCGAGCTCGGAGGGGCTATTTACATGCTTAAAGCTAATCGCAAGCATAAATCTTTGAGGGATCAAGGCTGTGGGGGAAACCAAGAGAAGGCAGTGAGGAGGCACATGTCAAACGGGGCTGTGGTCGAGAGCTCTCTGAGACTTAAACATAACATTTGAGAAAATGAGTCCATTTGTTTCAGAGGCATCCTGAACATTGGCATGTAGTAATTCTGTAATGGATCCATTTAACCGGCCCTATAACTGAAATATCCTTCGCAAATATTTCCTTTAATAGCACTTAAAGAGGGAATGCAGGCAGGGAAATTTTAAAGCACAGCTGCATTATTGCTGAGTTCCAGTTCTGAGGACTTTCAAAGTACCAAGCTAATTTTTCTCCACATTTGGCTCAATATTTAACAAATCAAATGAGATCAGGAAGGAACCTGAGGTCAATGTTTTTAACCTGGGTTGTTTGTTAAATCATCTCAGCTCTGCAATAACAACTACAGCAAGCGCATGTTGCGTTGGAAGTTAATTCAGATAATCCTCAGAAACTTTGCAATAAAATCATCATTGTAGAGAACAAGGCTAGAAATGGCAGTTGGGAAGAAACCTTTCTGTGGAAAGTGGGAAAAGCTTGCAAAACTGGGACTTGGAATTAGAAGAAAAGTCGGATTTCAGACTCAGCTGTAGTGATTAACTGCCTTAACTCTAGTAATCGTTAATGAGCATCTACATGAGCCAAACCAAATTGGCATTTGCACAGAAGCAAGACAGGTTGCATCCAGCCTGAAGCTGTGCAGAAAGGTGGATGTAAGCCATGCAGAGGAGGGGCAGCTCCTCTGCAGCTCACCGAAGCCTTTTTCAGCCTTGTGGCAACCACATGCTGCCTGCTGGGTAGGAAAAGAGCACAGGGACTGCAGCACTTAGGATCATCAGTGTTGAAGGGAGTTCCTCAGGCGCACCTGGGTGCCCATTTCCATGGCAAACAGGAAACTCGGAGCCCCCCTCTTGTCACAGCCACCCGAGGTCCCTGTCCTCCTGGGTCTGAGAGTGAGCGCAGTCCCTCAGGTCACTCTAGCAATTGCTCCTTGCGATTTAGCAGGTAGATGTTAATCGTGCTGTCCACATCACACAGCCCCTTGCAGATCACCAGCAAGGGCTCTCTAGGCCACTGGTGGCCCACAGCCCTGTTTCAGAAGCAACGTGCTATAATAATGTATCCCTAACCATGCTTTATACCAATAAGTAGGCTATAACCCTGTCAAGGTGTGCTGGTGACTCTATAAACCATGAGACCTGAATGGTCAATGGTCGAGTGGTTTAAAGCTGTCACCAGAATACTGAGATAGCCTTATAAGCCTTGTGCTGCATGGCTGGGGATACATTATTCACTATAATATATGGTAAGAAATACCTGTGCGGGGTCTGAAATGAACTGCTCTAGCCACTAGCCAGCGTGGCTAGTGATCAGGGAAATCCGTCAGCATTTTTGTGTGCAGCGGGAGGCAAAAAGACAGAGGCACTGAGGAGGGGAACTTGCCTTCTCTGTGTAAAGAAATTGGGTTTTCTGTAGGGGATGGAGGATGAGCACAACTGAGCCGCAGTCTGAGAGCACAGACAGAGCCCCTCACTGGCACTCGCTGCATGGGGCTTGTGGCCTTCAGACTCATGCAGGTTTGTGTTCTGCGGCCACGAGCCCTATCACATGGTGTGCGTTGTTCATCCAGCTGGCATGAACTGTGGCAGTTTTGCTTTCTTCCTTGCTGAGCTGCCCATAACCAGCCCAGCTGGCTGGTGGTGGGTCAGGGTGTGTTGAGGCCTCTTCCAGTCTTTCTGTTAAGGATAGTATAGTACAGTATAGTATAGTAGTCAAGACCTTTTATGGCAAATTCTATTTGCTGAGCTCCAAGAACTTGATGAAGAGGTTCAGTAGTATTATTCCCATCCTACTGCTGGGGAAATCAAGGCAAAGCGCAGTATCCCCCAAGATCACTGAACCAGAGGACAAGTCACTAGTTCTTAGAAACTAGCAAAACTTCAGGGTCTTTCCCAGAGGCCAGAATGTTAATGGACAGCTTTGCAATTAGAACTGGGGAGGGAGCTTGTGCCAGCTCAAGCACCACCAGTGCAGAGCCCTCTCCTTCCGTGCTGTCAGCAACGTGTGCAGGGACTGATGTTTATAATCGATGAAAAGTGGCCACTGACGCTCAGCTAAGCCTCATATTTAAGACCCTCTGCAAGTAGAAGGCTTAGAGAAAGCAAAGGTGGGCTTTCTCTGTGATGCCCTGTAACAATTCATGGCCCTCATCTGTCTCCTGTATGCATGCGCTATGGATCATACTGGGATGAACTGTTTCACCTACCACGAATTTCTTCCCCAGTCTGCTCTTCTGTTTTTGGAGGAAGAACGTGGACTGTGCTCAGAGCAGCTCAGCAAAGGGACATGGCCAGGCTGGGTGCAAGAATGTGCAACTGCAGAGTAAGGGATGTCCCAGATCAAATGGCAGCACATGCAGGGGTGAGAAGGGTTTCAAAAGAGGCTCTGTAGAGGTTTAGGGCTAAAGGAGCCTCTGTCACCCACAATTTTGGCAAATTAAAGATTTTCCCATCCTGACAGCCTATGCTGCTCCAGCTGTAGGAGACAAAGTCCCTGAGAGCACGCCTATGTGAGTGCCCTTTAGGGGCGGGGGAGAAACGAGGAGAGCTTGGGGGATTTCATTAGTAGATGGGAGGGGAGGGAGGAAAGCCCTCGTCCTGAACAATAGACAGAGCTCAGATCGCCTGGAGGGCTTGGCTGGTTTGTTTTATTTATTGCACAGACATACATATATACATACATACATATATGTATGTACACGGACATATGGATTCTTTTTTCTTCCATTTATTTATTGGCCTTTATCAGGCATGGACCAGGAGCATCGTTCCCCACCGCAGCGGCGGGCAGACAGTAGGGCTGCCGGGGATGTACTGAGAACGGGTACCGGGAGAGGGCATGGGCTGCTGGGATCAGTAGCTGGGAGACCAGGGCTGGGCTGGAGGAATCTGGGGGTGTGAGCAGGGGCTGGCTGCCCCCGCACCCCCCTTGTTATGTTAAGAGCCCTTCCACCAAGCAGGAGCCATGCGGCGTAGGGGGAGCAGAGGGACGGCTCTGAATGCGGCCGCCCCGGCATCCTTCTGTTCTCCATATGGGGACATTGTCTGGCCTCAGGCTGGCAGCCCCCTCCCTCCTCATCGCCTCTCCTCTCCCCACTGTGCGCACGTCAAATGTTGGTTTCCCTTTTGATTAAAACCCTCGGAGCGGCCAGCGGGGTGACGGGCACCAGGAATTTGTGAAAGATGGAGGAGGAGGAGAAACAAGTTTGTGTTTGCCGAGCGGAAGCCGCTTCCCTCCATCCCCCCCTCCCTCGACCTCCCTCCTGCCTCCTCGGGGCTGACCGTGCCTGGGAACAAGCAGACGTAGGTGTACAGGGTGCTGTGGAGGGCAGGTACCCAGAGGAATCCACCCCAGCCCAGACCTGCTGCCCTGGGGGCAAGGTGCTGCATCCACCCGTACCCCCACCGTAGACCAGGGTGCTGCTCATGAACGGTTTCCCTGCAACGCCCACCTTGTGCAGGCCCACCGTGCTGCTGTGACTGCTGGTGGGCTCCTGAACCAACAGGAGCTCTCTGTCTCCCTCTGTCCAGCTCTCGGCTCTTAGTTCCAAGGTTTTCAGTCTGTTTTGGATAAAATAAAGAAGCACCCAAACTTTCATGTCCATGCTTTGCTGGTTTCCCGTGTCATCGCCCTCCAGAAAGTTGTGCAAACCACATTAGAAAGTCTCTTCTCTAGTGATTTTTTATCTTTGATATTAGTGAAGATAGAACTAATGGTGTCAAGCAATGTAAGGAAGAGGAAGATTAAACAAAATCTATCCTCTGCAAAAACAAAGCAATCAATAGAACATTATCCTGCCACAGTGGCTTTCAACTTGCTTTGATTTGTGAACTCCCAGAAAAGCTCCCGCGAAGGCTCAGCACCCCAGCGGGCAGCTCCCAAACTGCTGGAGAGCACTGCTGAAATTGCTTTTCCCATCCTCCTCGCAGAGAGTCCCTGTTCTGCCAGGGACCTGCAGACCACAGGCTGAAAAATAGCATCTGCCAGGACGCGAGTTCAATAGTTAATATAGCGGAGCTTACTATTGTTCTTGTGATATTCTCAGAGCTCTTACCTGGAGAACCCATTTTGTCACCTTTGGGAAGCTCACACTTCTGGTCTCACACTTCATCACTCTGCTCTCATCTTCTGAGCCTATCTGCTGCAGAAGAGAAATACCAAGCGCCTCTGTTCACCACACAGGGGGAATGCGACAGATTAGAAATGGTTGGAAAATTTCTGGATGCATAGATTTTCTTATAGAAAAAAAAAGGAATTTTTCTTTAAAGGTACGTTTTTTTTTTTTAATAATCGGAAGAAGAAATCGTTGTTCAAACTCAAAACCGACTCATGGTTTTATTCTCTTTTGTTCTGTTCTTTCGATTCTGCTTTGTGTTCTCTCCTTCATTTTGAAGTCCCTTTGGCTTTAGAGAAGTATTTCTTTTGGAGAGGAGAACACTTATTTTTAAACAATGGTATAGTATAGGAAAAACGGGAAAATAGGAAAATAGGAAAAAAGAGATTTTGATATTTAAGGTACAAATATTTTCTTTCTAGGCCATATGCTGACACTGAAAATGTGGTTATGTGGAAGACTGAAGGTGAGAAGTTAAAACAACTACAAAAGTTCAAAAATTCTGTTTCATGAGAAAAAAAAAATGTAAATATAGAAGCATCTATGCCTGAAACCGGGACAGACAGCATTCGGAAATATTGCAAAAAATGTCACAACAGCAAGGCTGTGTTTTCCCTAAGTTGTTCTACAGACCTTTAAAGATGCTGCTTCATGAAATAACGAGTGGTTCATTCACCAACCCATCAGCTTGGGAAATATATGCAACACGAATTCATTTGTTTCCAGCTAATTGCACTTTCATTTCCTCCTCCTGTCTGTGCAAGGCGATGTAGGCTGGGGTTTGGAGTGGTGCCTCCCAAGCAGTGCCGCGTGCTCTGCTCCCGGTGTGCAGAGCCCTCACAGTGGTACCCAGCCCAGCCAGGAGATGCAGCCACTCCCTTCGCTTGGGCAAAATTATTTGGGACCCATACGTTTAGAGAGAGGTGGGACTAGCAGTCCTCTCTTGTGTTTTATTCCTGGCTTCTGCCATTGGTGTGCTGTACAGCTGTAGTCAAACAAACGAACTTCTCTACATCTTATTTACCCTTTCTGTAAAATGAAGGTAATAATATTTATCCAGCTGAGATGCTGCAAGGAGTAATTAATGTGTACAAATCACTTTGAATTCCTCTAACAAAGTGCAAACTGTATTAGTCCCCACAGAAACTGGTAATAGGTTTGTGTCTTCCTTCACTGAAGGTCTGACCTCAATCCCCCCAGGGTAATCTTCAGGAAAAACTCTTCCTACTATTTGTATTACAGCAGTTCGTAAGGGCCTCTCCCAGGCCAGAATCCCTGCCGTGCTCGGAGACGCATGTTCATACAGTAACATACAGACCATGCACTAAAGACATTATATTCAAACTAAGAAAATCCAGGAGAAAATAAGCATTAACCCCTTTTCAAAGGTAAACAACCAAGGCACAGAGAGGAAATACCTTGCCAGTAGTAGTAGGTCTGTGAACCGAGACTTTTCAGAAGACCATCACCTCAGACTGACTTGCCAGCTCAAGCTGACTTCTCGCATCACTTGTCTGGTTGTTGCACTTTCCCATTTTGAAGTAGCAGTGGCAATGGATTGAGTTCCCCTCTGCTGGGATGGCTCAGAGAGAGCAGAATTTGGGAAGGTCAAAGTTTTCAGAGAGGACACCAAGTGGCTTCAGGTAGGATATGTGACTGCAGGTCCTGTTCTTCATCTCATGCTTTTTTGAAGACCTGGATGTGTTCTGTGTTCTCATTTCAATACTTTCAGGAATGTGCTGTGGAAAGCAAGAGACCAAGAGAACTCAAGGACTGGTTAATTTGGTTTTGTAAGTCTTCATGCAGGTTTGCTAAAATAAAATCAATGCTTGTGAAAGAATTCATGGAATTTGGGTGGGAAATTGTTTCCTTGCTTTGAACAAATTTTTAGAGTTCAAAAATATTTTCCATCATGAGTCTTGAACAATTTTGCGAGTTCACTACTATAACTCAAGCCAGCCAGCCAGCCAACACCAACCCTTCAAATTAAAACAAACCCAGCAAATATCAGCTAATCTAACTCAACTTGTTTTGAGTAATTTCTTAATCATTATTTCAGATTCCATTTTTCTTTTTAGAGCTTCCATACCTCAACTAGAGCAGTAGGCTGTTTCACACCAATATACTGGATTTTTTCATATTTGGACCCATGAAATATTCCCAAACTTGATTCCATTTTCCCCCAAACATTAGAAATCAGTTTCAATTGTGTCTTTCCTGAAGGGAAAAAAACAGAGCAGAAAAAAAGGGCGTCAGAAAATTCCCCACCAGAGTCAATGACAGGCTGTTGATCCCATTCACATTCTATGTTAGCCATGAAACACAGCCCTGTGAGAGCTGCATTTCACAGCCTCAGGGCTGATGATGCTTCATGGAAAAGACCTGAAGCAATGGCCTCCTGGCTGGCTGGTCCTCAGGTGCATCACTACCAAGCCACCTTTAATACTATCACACAGATGTTACCAGACCCTCTAGGTGAAGGTTCCACTTTTTGCACATTCCTTGCTCTCCCAAAGGGTCTTGGGAACTTATCATACTGAGATCCAACCAGCAAGGGTGGTCCACTGGTTTCTGTATGCAGGAGGAAAGCTAAAGAGGTATTCCCATAGGACGAGGTAAAGGATAAATGTTGGCGTGATCAGAAACTTGGGGAGACAAAGACTGTGACAAAGACTCTGGAGGTGTAAATCATTCCCACCTGGAGGATTTTCCAAGACCATGTTAATGCACACTTGGAGAAGACCTGGTCGTAACCTGTAACGTGCAACAGCCATGGGCTCCTTTGGTGGCCAAGCAATCGCGTGTTGGAAAGGAGCCATCGAGAGAGAGGGTGCCTTCTCTTGGGAGACTCTTCCTGAGCAGCTGGCAGCAGAGCCTGGCTGCTACTGCCCATGCTGCACACCTCTTGGGGCAAGGATCCCTCATCCTCTAGCCAGCGTTTGGCCGGAGAATGGGGGCTGTTTATAGGCAGCATCTGAAGATGCCATTTTGAAGATAGCATGTACAAGGATGGAAGGATGAGGGGAGGGGGTGGGGGAAGAGGAGAGGTACAGACACAGCACTCCTTGGCAGTGATTTATAGACTGGGTCAGGCACAAATTGACTCGTATGCAAGAAATGTAAATGGAATCGAGACTTTTGATGGAGAAGCTCATTTTCAGACTTAAACGCTTTAGATTAAACACACTCACACACAAATGCTGGCGGGGAGGGTGTTTTATATAATTTACATTACAAATCAATTCATTATCCACAGAGGCAGGTTGCACTGATTTTCAAGGATCGGAGATTTGATGAAGAGGATTCATTTCAAGAAATAAACCTTTTAAATTAACCGCAAGATGAGGGAAATTTCTTTATTTAAAAAATGCGCCAGCCCCTTCTTTGTTTCTTTTATTATTATTAATATTATTTTCCATCCGGCTCTGGGTCATTAAGGAGGGCCCAGAAGTCACAGATTGCCTTTCTGAGGGAGGAGAGCTGAGAACTTCAAATGTCACACATTTTGTCTGGCTCCAAACCCTTCATTTATTGCAACACAATTTGTTACCTGTGGTTGGCTCTGCACACCATTGTGCGCTGTGCGCCAGGACTGATTTAGCAGGAAATGTCCTCTCCACCTTGAACCTGAGACGGGGAAAATCCCCTGGGAGAGGAGGTGGAAGAACGATGACAGGCAACCGTCCAGCTGCCTCAGCAGCGAAATGCCCACTGAGCTCTGGGAGAAGTCCCTTCCAGCTTTGGCAGGGGGTGGAGTTCAGAAAACTCCTAACAAAGGCAGATGGCTCCATGAGGGCACATTTAAGATGCAGAGATAAAGAAATAGAACAAAAGGAAAACCAGATATGGGTCCTTACCTCCCATGCTGCCCTAAGGGTGTGAAGATTTCAGTGGAGAATAGCCAGGGCTAGAGGCAAAGCAGGAGGAGTGAAGATGATCGAAGGATATTACTCTGGTCTTTCTTGGCAAAGCTGCAGAATACTGTCCTGGAGGAAAATTCTTTCTTGCTACATAAGCCATCTGAGTATGACTTTTGTTCCTCTCCAGTCATTCCTGGCTGCAGCTCCCTTGTAACATCAAGCTGGGAGCTCCTGAAACCTGGCTGCAAAAGTTGCATTCCTGCTCCCCAGCATCCCTTCTGGCTGCAGCACTCCAATTTTGTTTGCCAAACTCCTTTTTCAGATACTCCTCCATCAGGAGCCAATGGCAGGGCCTCTTTCCTATTTGTACAAGAGCTGACCCTGTAGACACACAGCCACACTCCCAGCTAATAGTCAACCACTGCAGCTGTGTGGGATGAGCCTGGGCTGGGTACTCTTCTCAGACAATGGACGGGAATGGGCATCTTTGGAGTCCTGGAGCCATTTGCATCCCTCAGGGTCCCAGCAAACCTTTCTGATCCAAAACTCAACCTGGAACTTTCTTGAAGCCTTCCTTCTTGTGGGAGAGCCCTGGCCACTGATGGCACTGCACAACCCTGGGACAGGCAGAGCAGAAAGTGGCCCCAAACGAAGGTCCCAGCATCAGGCGAGCAGCAGTTGGTGGGGCTGGAGGGAGCCAAGACACCAGGGCTAATGGCTCCGATCTTCTGAAAAAAAGCCATGGGACCTTTAATGACCACAAATGGCTAAGACCTTCATTTTACATCTCTTCTGAAAAGCAATCACGCCCATTTTCACAGGAGAGCTTTTATTCTCATGTGGATGGGGTACCCGGTGCTGTGTCCTCTCCCAGGTGCATTCGGATCCAGTCGGTCCGAGCGCACAGAAGAACGACATGAAACATGTTTGACCTTCACAACTTCCCTTTACAGACCAGCAAGCTAAAACCCTGAAGGAATTTTCCTAAGTGAGTTTGTCCAAAGCAACATTCACCACCTCATTCAATATTTGCCTGCAAAAAAAAATGCCAATTATTGAGAGACAGTCCTGGCTGGGCATCAATAGGCAGCCAGGTGTGAGAAGTTGAAGAGAAATACATCTCATTAATGTGGAATTGTTTTTAGGTTAATAATCTTGCGTTAATTTTCCTTTAAAATATTGTCTTTGACCGTTAAACGCTCGCACTGTTATAAAAAGAACGTAATAAATGATCTTGAAGCAAATTCTCCTGCCAAATGTCATAATTTATTTGCATAATTAGCTCTTAATTTTAATTCAATATGCAAATCCACGCTTCCTTTAAATTGCAGCAGCCTGTTTCCCGGCCCTGGCTGCCATGAATTTATTGTGAGGCGGCTGTTTGAAGCCGCAGCTCTGCTGCCTTCTGGGGATGGCGGGAGGGGGAGGGGGTGCCCACAGCCAACTTGAGTCACTTTTTGTTTGGGTTTTGTTTTGGTTCGCTTCTTATTAAGTTGGACCCCAGCCTGCTTCAATCCCTGAGCGTCCCCCTCTTTTCCCCAACAAGTCCTGTTTCCCTTTGTCTTCCTCCTGCATTCTCTCACTCTTTTCTTCTCCTCTTTGGAGAAGACAATGTTGATCCTCCATGTTCCCTGCCCCTTGCCCCCCCATGAAAGACTCTGGCTCAAGTCAGCCTGGCAACTGCTCTGCTCTCCTCCCTCCTCTGCTCTCTTTCTCCAGCCCATCCTCTGTGTATGCCAGCCCCTTGCATTATGCCTTTTGATGATGCCTCCCTACTCCTGGAGCATAGTGAGGGGCAAAGGCAGCTCCTTGGCTTCCTTATGGGCTCTCGGCCTTTGTCTGGTACAGAACCTCAGACATACAGCTTGGAGAGGTGTCTGGGAGGATGGGTCCTGCTCTCTTCCATCCTCCCCAGCTGACACAAGCGATGTGACCACACTTGGCATGGTGAGGTCGTATGGCACTGCTCCACATTGCAAGCTCCGGTAGACCTGGGTCTGTGGAATACAAATCTCTGGAGGTTTTTAGACACCTTGCTGCCCAGGGAGGTGGTGGAGTCACTGTCCCTGGAGGTGTTCATGAAACCTGGAGACGTGGCACTGAGGAAAATAGTGGGTATGGTGGTGATGAGCTGACAGACTAGGTGATCTTAGTGGTCCTTCCCAACCTTAATGATTCAATGATTCTATGATTCTGTGATTCTACGGCCATGCCTAATTGACATGCTCCAACTTCTTTTGTGCCTGAAGGGCTTGAGATCCTGGTATTGCCCTAGGGCACAAAGAGCGTAAGGAGGACACACAGACTCCTTCTATTGCATTATATGGCTCTGGTAGTGGAGTCGGAGAGATGGGTGGTGGAGTAACGTGAGCTGAGGGTTTAGCACACAGGTTGGGGCATTAAGCAAAAAGGACAAATTAGCCTAGACAATAGGAGATCTTTTTCACTGGGAGAAGGCTGGGGGGAGATAGATATAATGAAATGTTCCCTCATCAAAGTGGAGGCAGTGTGCAAGCTGCTCCCCCTTGTAACTCTATCGTGCTCACCTCCCAGGAGGACTGTCCAGGTCGGGTGCCCTCCCTCCCCCGGGAGCAGGACAGCCGGGATGGGCTGGCAAGGCGGAGGGCTTGGGCTGGGGGCTGCAGGGAGGAGAGGGTGCTGGTGTCTCATTACATCCCTTAGATCTCTGGAGGGGAAAAGAAAAAGGAAAAAAAATCCTCAAACCCAAGCCACAGGCCTTTGTTAGAAATGCTGTCCGGGAAATGATGGGAAGGAAGAAGACAAGAACAGCTCAAATTCAGTCCTTCAATAATTAAAGCTTGCAAAAGAATAAAAGGGGAAAAAAAAAAAAAAAAGCGTTTTCCCTCCTCCCACCTGCTTCCAAAACGAGGTTGCTGTAGCTTCCTGGGAACAAAGGGATGTGGTGAGAATGGGCAGCGAGGAGGCTTCTGCTTGATCCCACAGAGCCTGGGAGGGACGAATGCAGCCCCACAGATGGGAACCCCTCAGCAAAGCCAGAGAAAAATAGGGGCAAATGTGTCTTTCTGTCGTGCTGCTCATCAGAGCAGGGTTCTGACTTTCTGGTCCGAAGAATATTTGGCAATTGAAGACAAAAACATTTCTATTCCAAAACCGAGCAGAAAGAAAACAAACACCTGTGTTTTCTGCTAAGCAAAACAAAGGAGGGGGAAATCCAGCCACTGGACAGCCTACAGACCCTTCTTCATTATCTGGCTGATCACAGCCTCTTAGAAAAATATGTAGAATAAGCATGCTTTCTTCTTTAAAAGCTGTGTCCATCCAGACATGGCCATCTTCTCCTCCTTGTGTCACAAAATCAATGGCCTGTTTTGTGTTACTCCTTGCTGCAGGTGAGATTTCAGCTGAGTTCCAGAGTCACGGAGCACAGTGCTTTTCTCTGTCAAAAATGATTTTTCATGACCAGGAATGCCTCTTCCTGGCCAAGGAGGGGAGAGCAATCCCAAACAGAGGACTACCAAGAGGACAATCACCCACAGTGGTTTGCCTTGGCCACCTCACAGCCACGGGTGGGCAGGTCTGGGGGTCACCAGCCAAGATCCTTCCTTGAGGGAACCACCAGGCTGCACCATGAATGAGGCCCATCTGTGTGGGTAGGAGTGTATGGGATCCCTCAGCTGGAGGAATGGGGAGGTGGGCTGGCACTGGAGATCACCAAGATTTCCATCTGAACCACAAACACTTCCCTTCTTCAGATGGAGCATTCAGTCTTTTGGCTGAGGGTTAGCAATGGGATTGATACTGGACAATGGGATTGATATTGGTTTTATTTCCAGATTTTCCCATAGCATTGACCAATACTCATCAGTCACTCCCCTGAGCCTGTTTTATGCATCCTGGTGGGAACCACCAAGACCCAGGCATGGGGCTGCAGGCAGAGGGAGCATCACCCTGTGCTCTTGTCTATGGGGATAGAGCTCTGTTAAGATAAAGATACTTAAAGTCTGTTTAAGAGCTCAAGAAACAGAAAATAAAGCAGATACAAAGAGATGACTGTAAAACAGCTGATGTCATGACTCCTGGAGGCTGGTTTTGCAAGGTCAGCATTGGCAGGTTTTCAGTGCTGCTGCAGGATGACACCAGCTGACACGCACTGCGCTGGAGACAGCAAGGCTCACCTTCTATCCCTACCACGGCCCTGTTGGGTGACATGGAGCACATCACTGACATCTCCAATGGCTTCCTTCCACCTGCTTTACCTACCAGATAGAGCCTGTTTGGGTGGAGGTGACCTTTCACTGTGGACCTGGCTGGGGTGAGATGCACGGCATCAGGGACCATGGGGCTGTTTGTGAGGGCAGCATGGGGCAGGCTTCCAAAGGCTGATGGAACTGGAAGCGTCCAGTCTGGAGAAGAGAGGGCTCAGGGCAGACCTTATTGCCCTTGACAGCTCCCTGAAAGGAGGTAGCAGTGAGATGGGGGTTGGCCTCTTCTCCCTGGTAACAGTGATAGGACAAGAGGTGTGTTTCAGTGAAAGGAGAAGCCTTTCCCACCCTGCCTCATCCCCAGGGGCCAGCACAGCACAGCTCAGTGCTTCCCTGGTGCTCAATGCCCTCTGAGTCTTCGAACAGAGAGGGCTCAGGACACGAGGCCAATCAAGCAATTGGATTGCCTTAACACGCCTTAGTGCTTTATAATACCTGCCATTCTCCATGCTTCAGTCTGTTCCTGATGCTTGCCATATTCGACGGTTATACTGCCATGCTTGCTGTGGTCTGCGCTGCCCTTCTCAGAGTGCTGCACCGAGCTCATGGTGCTGGTGGATGCCACATCCAGGCTGGACCCCAGGCACCCCCTTAGGGGGCTGGTGTGTCCCCCCCTGGCTGTCCTCAGCTGCGTTCCACACGGCGCCTGTGGAAGTGTACAAAGTGTCAACCTCAGCGTAGTTTTTAACCTGGAGTGATAGCTTTACTGATTTGCCACTTTACTACTCTTGTTAATGAATTTTTAATCTTCTTAATGACATTAAACACGGAAAGTAATTAAGGAAAACAAGTTTGAAACTGCTGACTTAAACCCTTTATTCAGAACTATTTAATGTAGAATTAATTTGATTTTGCCCATTATTCAAATGAACACATTACCTTCTCGTGCATTGGCCTCTTTTTCTTTCTTTTTTTTTTTTTGTGGTTTTGTTTTATTAAATATATCTTACAATGCTTTGTCCTTTTGCTTGGAGGTAACCAGAGAGTTCCCCTCCCAATGACAGAAAGGGTCAGCCCTCAGCATCTCTCCTGGGTCTCGTAAAGCCTCCCTGCATTGCAAGCTCAGCCATGGCTGGGATGGCAGCAGCATGCCTGAAGTGTTCGGTGGTACCGCCTGTCCCATTGGGAGCCAGGCCACATGCACCCTCAGCACGGGGTGTCCTCTGAACCTGGGAGCAGTGGAGATCCCACACGTGCCCTGGATCAGTCTCCAGTCTCCCTGAAACCAAGCTCTGTCGCAGGCAGGTGCAGTGTTGATACGACCAGGAGCAGATTGGATTCTATTGCCAGTTGGGGCTGAAGAGGACACTGGTCCTCATGTTCACAGGTCTCCCATCTTCATTGCTCTCAAGAAATTCCTCCTGACATGCAGTGTATCAGTAAGCTTTTTTCTCTGCAGCCACCTGCCTGGCAGAGCAGGTAATGTCAGTGGAGCTTTGCAGGCTGCTCTGCTTCTGAAACAGTGAGAGTCGTCCAGATAATGTTGTGCCTGAGAACAATAGCTGGGTAACAGAACAAAGCAGGGCAATAATCCAGCAGAGACAGAGAGAGGATCAGCTACAAACAAGTACAGCACCAACACATCCCAGACCTGAATCTGCAGGGAGAGTGGAGTACCAGAGTTGTGTGTGAAAAACTCAGAGTCCCTCTCCCTGAGCAGAATAGGGACTCGCTGATTGCTGCAGGGGACAAAAATCCTCTTTACAGCTGCCTAGAGCTCCCACGTGCTCCTTTCAGCATGGACCTGTATGACACACTGACTGCAGGAATCAACACTCAGCATTCAACTCTTTGTGCAGGTCAGCTGTAAGCAGCTGGCCTGGTTCTCTGTGAGGTTTGCCTATTTTTGCATCAATTTGGTGCCCGCTGGAAGTTACCACATCCTTTCCCTTGGCTCCAGTACATCACTGGATCATTCCTCAAGCTGGAATATTAAACATGCTGGCAGATTGTCATTAAAATCCTCTTTATTATGTGTTTTTGCTTCAGCAGCCAAAACTGGAGGAAAGAATGAGAGCAAACAATTTTCCTGCATGCCGGCTGTAGGACGCTCCACGAGCACCAAACTGACTCCAGCAAGACCTTTCCCACCAGAAGCAGCAGTGCTGCAGAGCACTGGGCAGGACAAGACCAGTGTTTCAGGCTGGAACAGCTCCCACCATGGTACCTGACCTCCTCGTAGTCAAGACTGTGTTTTAATGTGACAACAGATGTCATAATCCCTTTGGGCTTTTGCAGGCAGCAAACTGAGGCATTGGATAAATGAAATGACATGGAAAAAAATCAGCTGGTGAGCAGCAGAGAGCCCAGGTCCCCAGAGGAGCTGATGACTGATGTCTCACCTTCAGCCTCTAGCGCTCTTTTACAAGTGTATGGGGTGTCCCAGAATGGGCTTGACATGTCAACAGGTCTGAACAGATCCTACGAGGCACTCAATGCCCTGCTTGGGGATCTTGCTGAGGAATCAGCACCCAGCTGACATCATTTGGGTACCATTTTGTCAGGAAGAAACTTCCCTACATCAAGTCCAGTCTGAGTGCTTCATCCTAAAGGGTCATCCCAAGCCTTTAAGTTTTAGTGTTAATAGGCAAAGAATTTCCATGGCATACACAGCACTTCAGTTCTTGACAAACATCATGCCAGGTTATGTGCCGAGTCCCTGTGCCATCACCATCATGTCTGCTGTTTGCTCTGCTTCTTGCATCTTCCATGCTTTGCCCTCCAGCAGGATGGCACAAACACAAGGACAGACCGACAGTCTGTCCTGTCACTGTAATGCAAATTACTGCCCTCAGCTCAGCAGCAAAGAGGTAGGAAGAGATGGCCAGATGCCTTCTGTCACCCTCATCCATCCTTGGCCACTCAGACTGACTGCCCTTGAGCAAGGGCATGGTGGTGATGGATTGACGGTAGGACTAGATGGTCTTAGTGGCTTTTTCCAAGCTTAATGATTCAATGATTCTATGGCTCTAAGCTGGGCCATTCCCAGCACTCAAGGGGCTTCCCAGCACTGGAAGGTGGCAGGAGCCACAGGGGAAGCATCAGAGGACAAGCCCATGGCGGGGAGAAGGAGATGAGAGATGAAGGGGGCAGAGATGGAGAAGTGGAAATGAGGAGGAAGGGTGGAGAAGAGAAAGGTGAGGGGAAGCAGCAGATTTCAGGGTGGCTCTCCAGGCAGCATTGGAGGGCTCTGGCCGGCACTCCATTTCCAATTTGGCATGTTTGAGAGCGTAAACCTCCCTTCAGTCTGGGCACCAATAAAAGAGGCAGCTCTGCAGAGTCTGCACTCGGCTGTGGCAAGCTGCCGACTTTCATTTCTTTTTACTACTGACTTTGTGTGTCTCTCGCCCCTTCCTCCCATTCTGGGGACTTTATGGACTGAGACGCAGCATCCTCCTTCCCCCGAGCAGGGGTTGGCTCCAGACCTGGAGTTCCAGGAAATTTCCAAGGTTGCCTCTGTGCAGCAGCAGCAAACATTACCACCTGCAGCACCCAGCCCTGCACCAGTGGGGCCATGTCCCACTGACACTGCCCCACTGCTGGCATGGGGCTTCTCCACCAGTGCCCCACTGGCTCCTTCCAGAGGGCAGCTCTGCATCCATGCTGCCCATCTCATCCGTGAGCAGGCTGCAGGATGCCCAGGGCATCATAATCAATTCAGATGGGACTGGCCACTGCTGGTTTTTCTGACCTTTGTGCTCTGCCCATTGCCACACTGGCTCAGAGGAGATGCTTGCTGCTACTGCATATTTGGAGAGGAGAGGTTGTGTACATGTGAAAGAGATGGCTACGTCACATGCTGCTGATGCTGCAGACTAATTAGGCAATTAACGTGTTTCAAAGAGGAGAAGAACAAATTACAAAGAGTAAATGAAAGAGAAGAATGGACCTGGCTGGAAAAATGTACCTTACGTGCAACCCACAAGTTTTTCTGTATGCCAAACTGGCAGAAAGGAAACCGGACATCCCTCCAAATACAAGTCTGGATGAGAAATGTGGGTCTTTTAAAGAATGGTGCCATCTTCTCAGCACTTCCGGCTTTCTTTACCTTGTTGCTGGAAGCCCAGTCCCTCCCACAAGGATACGGAGATTCGGGTTTCCCTTGTGCCCCAAAAATGTGTCCCCCACATCTTGGCAATGCAAAATGAAGGAAACCCCTGTTGATTCGTTCTACTGTACCAAAAGCAGTTGAATGCTCACCGACAGCTCCAGAGCAGAACAGGAGGGAAAAGGGCAATTTTTTCACACAAAAGTTGCACATTCTGACATTAGCATCAGCCAATTTTGCAAATCTTGGCCTCCAGCACCCCTCCTGGCTGCTTCCCCTGTTCAGCAGAATGTGAGTGGGTGGACACACGATTTCTGGAACACAGGTGTCCCTTATGCCCCAAATCACCACACGTCTTATTGTGCCCTGTGCACATTTTCTAAGGTACCTCTTACAGCCCAGTGTCCGGATCCCCCAGCCACAGGGATTCCTCCAGTCTGATTTTGTCATGACTGCATTATGGACACATGGCAGTTCTATGTATGAGCACATGTACAGTTGCATTTTGTCTATGAGACTGTGCATTGTGGGGCTCAGTTTGCACAAATTTTACGGCAGAACTATGGACAAATGTGACTGAAAATGCAGGTCTTTGTTTTGTCCCATCTATACCTGTGCTGTATATGTATGTGCTAGTATTTTATGAAACCTGCAAGCTGCACTCTGCAGTATTCACATACCGCTGTTTTGTAACTGAAGGTTTTTTTAATTATTATTTTATCTTATTTAATTTAATTTAATTTTACTATTTTTGCATGGGTACCAGTGAGTACATGAACAGCAGAAGAGGAGGATGAACGTACTGGGAAGCCAAATATCTTGGTATTTGTGTTTGTGTTTCTTCTTCACGGGTCTTTTTTTGCCTCAAGGAGCCACTTACGGGGCTGAAATACTGCAAGATCTGGTCTTCTCGTGGTATTCCTACCAGCCAGGGAGTGAAACACCCTGAGCAGAACAGATCTTACATTATTTCAGCTCCACAGAGTGCTCCCTGAGGCATCTGCAAGAAACATAAGCACAGCTACAAATGCATGGGAAACGCTCGCCGCACAGAGGCGAGCGCTGAACTCCTTGCATGGACAAGGGGCAGAGGCTGCATCCACCCAGGGCACGCCGCGATGTGCGTCCTGCAAAGGGTCCAGCCCAGCCCAGGCAGCAAAGAGCTGAGCCCAATGCAAATGGCAGGAACAGGAGGTCCATGGAGTGCCATTTGCCAAATGGCAGGATTGGGGCCATACAGTGGCACTGTGGTTCCCTTCACCACATGGGTGGATCTGGGCATCGATGCAGACCAACGCCCCAATGCCCAACCCCATTTTACTGAAGATGGCGGAGAATTTTGGCTTTTCTACTGAAAGCAAAATTTTTTTCAATGGAGATAGATGTTTTCAAATTAACACTTCTGTCTCGTTATAATGTTGGGAAAAATGTTCCATTACCTCCTAGCTTTGCTGATCTCCAGAAACATTTAGGAAATAGAAGTTTCAGCCTACAAGAAATTCTGTTATTTATACATTAATTTTCATCATGAAGTGAAATTAAAAAATGGAGTGGGCAGGATGGGGTAGAACAGAATGTTAATTCTGAGACAAATTCAATGCAGAAGCATAAAAATCATGTTAAAGTTTATGTTTTGATAGTGTTGAAAACAAAATTACTTATAAATATAATGAGGAAGGCAGAAACAAATAATCCATTACACTTTGGGTCAGTTCAAATCTCTGCCAAAAGTTCCAGTCAACATTTAACATTTCCACAAAATGGTTCAATTTGGAAGATTCTGCATTTTCCAGTGGAAAACTAGTCCATCAAAATTCTTTTTTTGATCTGCTCTCTTGATTATAGCACGCTACTAAAGAAGGATGCTTTCTGCTGTAACCATTTTTTTCTAGCTGCAGGCATGTAATTTACACTTATATTTCAACTGACTAATACCGCATTAAGCATCATCTCAGGACTGGACGTTCATTATCAGAGATTGCATAACAACAAAAGGAAACAGCCGCAGTGTCCAAAAAACCTGGGGCCCCACAGCACCGCAGCATGGCCGCATCCTGCACAGGGAGCAACCCGCACCCTGCAGGCTCCACAGTTGGGCGAAAACGCTGCTCTCGAAAGAGTGAGCACCCAGCTGGAGTTCAACAGAAGAAACACTATGTGTTTAGGTCCTTCTCTTATTGTCACGTTCTCTTGTTTTTTCCTTTCTCCTCTTCCCACACTCTCGCCCCTTGTCATTCTTCTCCATTATTTTCTCCATTCCTCTGTAGCCCTGCGGTCGACATTGCCCCATCTTCCCGTCTGCACGCTGCGGTTCATCATTGCTCTTGCACCCTCCCATTCCCCCTGCCCCACCAGTGGATTCCCTTCCCAAGTCCTGCCTTCTCCTCCCTTTCTCCATACCAAATTTCCCCTCTAGGCTCTAGGCTCCGGTGGTTCAGTGGGGATGTCATCCTAAAACCGCCCTTCTAATGACACAGCCCTGGTGCTGTTCCCACCCTGCTTGCATGGTATTTCATCAGAAACCATGAGACAAGTTAATCTGTTTGGGCTCCAAATGAAGGAAACAATGGGGGGAAGAAACGGTGAGAGACATGCTACTTCTCTCCTCTGGCAAAGGGGCACAATGGGGGTGGGAAGGAACGTGGGGGTGGGTAGGAGGAAGGAAGGTTGCTTTATTTTATTGATTTAAAAAAAAACACACACATATCCCACAGGCGCCAAAAAGCACAGGGCAATGATTAATGTCCCCTCAGAAAAAGAAATTATATAGAATAAATTAAACTACTGTGGCAGCAAATTGAAAAATAAGGATGTAAATGAGGTTTGAATACTTAATATCTGAGAAGTGGAAGCGAGTCCTGGGCATGGAAAGGCTGGTGAGGAATTGCCAGCGACCCAAGGGGGATGCTCCCCTCTCCCAGCCCAACACGAGGAGGTGGTGTTGGCAGTGGAGCTGGGGTAGCCCATGCCTGGGGATGGAGAGGTGCTACCTCCATGCTGCACTCGGTAGGAAGAAGTCCTGGCTGCAGCCCTATAGGCAGGGCTCCCAGCTCAGCTCCACTGGGCTGCAAGGGTGCCCATGGCTTCCTTCCAACTTGGGATATTCTGTGTTTCTATGATTCTATGACTCCATGACTCTATGACTCTATGATTCTATTCCATGATTCTATGGCTCTATGACTCTGTGAAACTGTGATTGTATGATTCTATGGTTCTCTGACTCTATGACTCCATGACTCTGTGATTCTACGACTCTACAATTCTATTCTGTGCTTTCCACACACGGTACAGTATAGTCCTCATGGATGACAGGTCTACAGAATATCAAACACTGTTCAGCTCCCATCCGTGGTGCTAAGTTCCTTTTTCACTTCTTCATCCCATCACCATCCCTGAGAGAAGGCTGCTGGATCTGTGTTGAAGCCATGTTACCTGGGAGAGAGGAAGGATCCCATAGGAAACGTGTCCTGCTGCTGCTTGCTACCCACTCAGCCAGGGCTCTTTGCTGTGTTACAGGTGCAGGTGACAGATCTTGACCAGGGATTAAACTCTGTTGGCACCAACATGAAATGCAAAGCACAGCCTGTTGACCATCCCTAGGAGTTGTTTGGGCAGTGGGATCCACTCATGGCAGATGAGAGGGCAGTGAGCATCCCCTGTGGTCTCAGCTGCAGGCTGTGCTCCTGTCCTCCTGATGAGAGCAGCAAAGGGTCACAAGGAGGGAGGACAGGAAGGTGCCACTCCTCCCATGCTGGACTTGACCCTCCTGACAGGTGCAGGAGTACACAGGAGGTCCCATTCTGGGTTGTGCAGGACCGAAGACATCTGCTGTGGGATGGGGTCGGGCTTTGGGACATGCTTATCCAATGTTGGAGAGGTGACATGGAGAGGTGCAGAGCACCCAATGGGGATGAGTACTGGCTGAGGGGCAGCACTCCTTCTCCTGCCCCCTCGGCTTAACCCCAGGCACTGCCATCAGCCTCTCCCAGTGGGAAATCAATATTCCCAAACTGCCAGGAGCTGCTAGCTTGGGCTTATCTTCCTTCCATCTGGCTGTGGTGGAGGAGAGCCCATCCTCAGATAGGGCTCTGCTTTATCTCAGGTCCCTCCATCTCTGCTCAGTCCCCTCTCTCTGCATCACCTCTCACTTCTGCCAGTGTGTGTGTGTGCGTGTGTGTCCCTCTCTGTTCCCTTCTGTCTTTTTTGTTCATATATATTTAGTATTTATTTACAAGCTTGATTTTTTTCCCTCTGAGTGAAGCCAGGCATGCACAGAAATCCTTAAGATGCTATAAAGCTGCTGAGGTATAAAATGGAAAGTGCTTAGCCTGCCTGTACAGAAATATCTCACTGCGCCGCACTGGAAGCCACCGAAGCTGGGCACTGTAAATCTCATAGAGTTTAGCTTGTTTGTTTACACCATGACGACGATCTAAAGAGAAAAAGAGAGAGAGGGGGAGAGGGAGAAGCTCTAGGTTCCCCTGTCAGGATGTGGCACACATTCCCTACCCAGACTGCCCAATGGACCTCAGGAACACATCACCTCCCAGCCCATGTCCCTGCCCACCCCGCTGGGCACAGCCCGGGGTTGGGATGAGGCAGAGGTGGCCGCTGGTACCACCCGTTTGAGGACTGCTGCCCTTCCCAAGGCACGACTCAGAGCTCTGACAAGGGTCTCCTGCTGCTGGGGCACCACACATTTTCTTGCTTCCTATTTGTCCATCAAACCAAGTCCTGGCTTTCGAACATTGTAGAATCATAGAACTATTAAGGTTGGAAAAGACCACTAAGATCATCTAGTCCAACTATCATCCCATCCTCACCATCCCCACTAACCGTGACTCTTAGTGCCACATTTCCACATTTTTTCAACACCTCCAGGTACGGTGACTCCACCACCTCCTTGTGCAGCCTGTGCCAATGCACTGCAGTCCTTTCATAGAAGAAACTGAGATGTGTGCTGCTCTTGTTTGTGAAGGTGGAGGACCAGCAGCCAGGCTTCCTCATGTGCCAAACACTTTGGTCCCCATCTGAGCAAAAGATGGAGCCACCACAGTAACAGACAATAGATCTAAGAAAGAAAGGAAAGCCAAAAGTCTAGATCAGAAATTATAAGTGCTACATAGAGTACTTTAGCAGAAAGGCACTGAGAAAAATGTGAAAACCTGCAGTGACGGCACTGTAAAAACATCTCTCGCTGAAAAAAAACCCACCAGGCTGCTGAATTAGTTCTGACATCATCGATGGGGAACGCAGTCTGCAATGCTGACCTGACCTGACCCAACACACAGGGAGCTTGTTGTGCACCTGGAAGATGAATTCAGGCTTCGCGTGTCCTAGATATAAGACCCTTAGGGCATATAATACCCTGAAGGTATAAAAGCCTTGGAAAAAGAAAAAAAATAAAATCAGAGCTTGTCTCAGGTATTCATGGGTAGAAGGAGTAGGAAGGACGGAATTCCATCCCCTCCATGTGTGGCTGCCTCCCAGCATCCCGCAGCCCAGACCAACGGGCAGACCTTGTGAGCAGTGTGTCCCACTTGGAAAGGGCAGGGGCAGCAGCACCAGCTCCAGCACCAAAAGGTATGCGCAGGGCAGCTCCACTGTGCTGTCCAGACACAGCAGAAAAGAGAAAGCTTGATGTCTACTTGGCACACCAATGAGTTTGCACCTCTTTCCATGAGCATCCATCTGAAAGACGTGTCCCCCTGTCCGACAGAGATAAAGACCTCACGCACAGTAAGGCTGGATCAGCCTTGAAACTTCTCCTCCCACATCTTTTGCTGAAAACCTTTTGTTTTTGTTTTGTTTTTCTCTCCCTTCCCAATGGCTTCCTGGCCCCTTCACTCAGGGGGCACACCAGGGCCTGGAGTAGGGGTCTGCACAGCGCTCACAACAGGCCCTGAGACAGCTGCAGCAAAAGGGATGCTGCAATCCTAAATGCCCTGTGCGCTCTACATATTGTGGAAAAAGCTGTTGCATTCATCAATGTCAGACGCAGAGTTTGAATAAATTTGAATGCACTCAAGCGTGTTCCCTGCAGTTTTCTATAATATCACTTTCCAGTTTGAATATTTCACTTACTTTTTTTCAAATTTCTTTTTATTCACCAGTTTTTCCTCCTTTTCATCCTCTCCTCGCTCCCTCTCCTCCCACCACCTTACCCTCTCTCCAGGTTTTCACATTTGCAACCCAAGCAATTAGGCAAGGGGTCTATGCTGCGCGCGTCCTTGCAGCAGTGCCCTGGAGAAGGCAGGCACTTCTCACAATGCAGCGATGCCTTCCCAGCCTCTGGTCACTTTGGATGTCTTCCCAAAACAGCATGGCACCCCATGGAACACTGCAGGGAGCTGAAATAAAGTGCTTGCAATGCACCAGCACATTTACATCATTTACATGCACCAGTACCTTACATCAACTCGTGAGGTGCTCATGAGCAGCTCCCAGTTGCCTTGGATCAGGAGTTGAGCTCTGGCAGTGGAGAGGGGACAACAGAGTCCAACAATGCCATGGGTCAGCAGTGGGGTCCCAGCCACATGCTCTGAAGGTCAGAGCTGTTCACTGAGGAGCAGCAGGTCTGAAACTGCTCTGCTGCTGGTGTTGTATGGTGGTGCCCCAATGCTACACCGGGGCAAACAAGGTGAACCCACCTCATGCTTTCCTTCCTCTTTGCCACCAACCTGGAGTAAGCTTTTGGCCCCTTTCATCTCCCACACTTCAGTTTGTCCCCTCTGTAATAAAAATTGGATTTAGGAGTGGGCTGGTAGAGCAGTGAGTGATGCAAGCTGAATGAACATGCTCAAGGGTTATTCATACAAAGACAAGGGTATGCAGTTTGTAACCCCATATTTGGGCTAAGTATCCTTGTGTTTTGCACACACAGGAGCAGAATGACCTCCTGCACTGCCGTCCTCTGCCCAGGACCACCATGCGGCAGAGGGGCATGAGTGCACTGGGGAGCGGGCAGGGGAAGAGAACTGGTGGCCCCTGGGACTGAATGAATTCTGCTGCTTGTATTGAGAATTCACTGCTCTCCCTGGTAGTGAAAACTCTATGATCTTGTGACTAACCACTTTCCCCTTTCACTGTTTTTGATTTATATCC
Source organism: Numida meleagris (assembly GCF_002078875.1). Classification (NCBI taxonomy): domain Eukaryota; kingdom Metazoa; phylum Chordata; class Aves; order Galliformes; family Numididae; genus Numida; species Numida meleagris. The sequence goes on along the minus strand of NC_034413.1, from coordinate 18,421,560 downwards.
CATTACTTCGCCTGTTTGTGCCTTGCAGACATGAATTTTTTCCCTGACATCTCCTATGCAGCAGCCACGTCAAAACCTTTGATAAAATAATAGTGGTAAGACGTTTGCATGGCTGTTTTTATGTTTCCAGGGATATAGACATCAATTAAAACTCTTCATACAATCTGATCCGTCGTTATTAAAGGCATTAATACTGGCACGCCCCTCAGATTAGGGGCTGCTCACCGGGCGATGGAGGAAAGCAGGGAACATTGTCCGCATGCGTCCCCTCTCTGCTCAGCTCCTGCGCTTGGAGCACGGCTGGCACAGGCTGCCCAGGGCACCCAGTGGGATGGGGTGGCATGGGGCAGAGGCATCCCACACATCAGCAAAGCACCGCGCCATTCTCCCCACGCTTAAAGTATCTGCAGACCTTGAACAATGAGCACCAGCTCTGCAGCTGACACCCCCTGATGAAAGAGGCCAGAGCTGCTGGATGCATGCTCAGACAGGTGGCCAGAGAGGGCAGCCGAGATCACAGGACAGTGCTCAGTGCTGAGCGTTGGCTGGGAAAAGACCCCCCTCTTTCCGCAATATGGGTAAAATGGAGAGGGAAAGCTGGGAGAATATGTGAATTTCCCAATGCAACTTGTGCAGCATTTCCTCATCAGTGATCTCCACATGTTGTCAAATACAAGAAGCACCTCTTAAACTGGAAACTGAGGCTGCTTGGGTTATTTTGTTAAATATGCCAAAGTAGGTGCCTAACTGAGGTAAGAAATGGGCACTGCAGTGGTCAGCCTGTGAGAAATGTCAGTGTCATCACCCAGGGTTTCGCTTGGTGAGGCAAACCAGAAGGTCTGAGTTATGCATCCAGACCCACGTGTGTCCAGCTTTTCTCATTCAACACAGCCCAAAGCGGTTCCTGCTGGAGCTGGGAACAGTTGGTGTCCCCATCTAACCTTCCCACAGTACTCATCGTGGGATGAAATCTGAATTTGCAGGGAATGGCTTTGGAGCCAGGGCCTTTCTCTTTTCCCTCTAGCATCTCTACCACCCAAACAGAACATGTGCTACCTCCTACTGGCACCATGTGGTCCATCCAAAGGCTCCAACCATCCAAAGGTTGGTGATGATGCCTTCCCCAGTGCTTCTGGAGGACTCTGGAAACAGAGCGACATTGCTGCCTGTGCTAGGAAGTCTTCCTCCATGTGGTTTTCCAAATCCCCATTAAGCAACATGATGCAGGAAATTGTGTTTAATGCCTGGAGCATTTCCTTGGGATGGGAAAAACGTTGCTGGGAAAAAAACGTCCCCTCCCTCATCCAAAGCAAACACAGGTGACCACCACTATGGTGCTGGTGGCAGCGGGGGGACAAATGTGTGTGCACCTCCCACACTGAGGTGTCTCTTATTGAGCACTGGTTTCCCATGCCCCCAGGGGAGCTGGAGGAAGCATGTGTCTCTCAGGCACACGGCAGCCCTGACTGGGTAACGGTGCAGAACGTAAAGTGTTGTCTATTAGGTAGGAGACTGGTTAATACAAAGAGTTGTTGGTAATAACAATGTCCTTTCAGCAGTGACAGAGACAAAGTACCTGCATGTGGCGTGTACCACTGCGTGCAGCGAGTGATGGTCGCAGGGAAGCTTTGGAGATCATTTGAATTTCACATCCAGGGAGAGTCGGCCTATCATTAAAAAACCCTAATTTCAGTGTCAGGTGGAGTTCCAGGTAATCGATCATGGTGTCAGCTGGTACAGGCTCTCCCTGCCTCCTTGCCTTGCCTCCAAGTCAGCCTTGTTTTTTTCCAATTAAACTTGTTGCTGGCATCCAGAGGGAAGTGCAGGAGTGCAGGAGGGGCAGCCCACCCAGCCCCCCTCATTATCTGCCAGCAAAGGGGCTGAGGGCTGCCAGGAGATGGGTATGGTTATGGGGTGAGGGATAAGGGAAGGGAATGCTGAGAAACTGATCTTTGCTGTAGCAAGGGGAAGGAGGCACTTGCAGGGGGATTTTTGAAACATCTGTGAGAAAGCATTGTATGAGATCCTCTACGCTGATGCCAAGCCCCACCAGCCAGAGTCGTTGCCTCCCACATCCCCTCTGCCCCTATGCAGCATTTCAAACCCTATGCCTACACAGGCATGTCCTGCATCCCAGGCTCCTCTCATCATCCACCAGCCCGCTTCTCATCTCATACTTCACCATCTCCAGGGCCCGTCTCTTGCTCTCCAGAGTCAGATTCCCTTTAATGGCTAGCAGAATGATCCAGGCTCCTCTCTACAGCTTCAGTTACCAGGGCAACATTTTTGGCAAGAGATTTTTTTGGTGAGAAAACAACCTTCCTCTTCCCCCAAAGGTCAAATCTGCACGAAGGATTGCCATCAATAGAAACATACTCCATTTTCTATCATATTTCACCCCAGTTTTAAAATTCGTATCTGTAACCAAAGCTGACTGAAAAGGCATTATATGGAGAAAAATACTTCAAAAATAATGCCAATAAAAATGTGCTTCAGACCAAAGGAATCTGTTAGAAAAAAAATTAGAGTTTCTAATTCCTACACACATTGCAATTCCATTACAATCCTACTACACAGAAATTATACTGAAAAATTATATTTAAATTATATTGAAATCAAAACATTTGTGCAACATTTACTCAGTACTTTGGCTAGTCCTGTGTGCTGCTGTGACCATTTGGTAGCAGAGGTTCAGAAGCAGGAATAGAGTCACCCTTTACTGCCACTTGTACCTACCTAGTATGTTCACTGATCTGGGCGAGGGGATTGAGTGCTCTATAACCCTGTACTCAGCTCTAGTGAGGCCGCATCTCCAGTGCTGTGCTCAGTTTTGGGCCCCTCACTACAAGAAAGACATCAAGGCCCTTGAGCGTGCCCAGAGAAGGGCAACTGAGCTGTGAAGGGTCTGGAGCACAAGTGTTACGGGGAGCGGCTGAGGGAACTGGGATTGTTCAGTCTGCAGAAGAGGAAGCTCAGGGGAGACCTTATTGCCCTCTACAGCACCCTGAAAGGAGGTCACAACCTCCTTTCAGGGTGGGGGTCAGCCTCTCCTCCCAGGTAACAGTGATAGAATGAGAGAGAATGGCCTCAAGTTGCGCCAGCGGAGGTTCAGGTTGGGTATTAGGAAAAACTTATTTTCAGAGAGAATGCCAATTCTGCCCAGGGAGGTGGTGAAGTCATCGTCCCTGGAGGTGTTAAAAAAATATGGAGATGTGGTACTAAGGAACATGGTTTACTGAGTAATGTTGGTGGCAGGTGGATGATTGGAATGGATGATCTTAGAGGTCTTTTCCAACCTTAATGATTCTCTGTGATTCTATGTGAGATCAGAAGCATCTGAGGGACTGTCTGAGGGACATGGTTTAGGGGACACGGTGAGGATGGGTTGATGGTTGGACTAGATGATCTTGGTCTTTTTCAACCTCAATGACTCTATGATTCTATGATCAGCCCTAAGCAGGGACTTCATGTTCCATGTACCAAATAAAGGACAGTCATGGACTCAAAAAGCTGAAAATCAGGGTCAGGGCTGTTATCCTCATGGACAAGGCATGGATCCTGACAGAGAATGACACCTCACGTTATATATAACCCCAGCTGAATGATTCAGCTGGGCTGCAGAAGGGCCAAGATTAAGAGCAGGGGTCCAGGGGCAGGACTGCCCTGGTGGACTTCCTGTGCTTGTGGTTTTCATGCTCAAGTAATTTCTAAAGACACAGCAAAGTAGAGAGGCTCTGAAGGTCAGCGTGGGGTGAGCCAGGCCACAGAGGCAGAGTCCAGCAGGGCTGGATGGGTCACCCAGGGCTGGGTGGTGGCTCTGCAGTGTGGCTGGTCAGCAGTCAGACACCACTTGGAGGGAAGGCAGAACTGATCTTAACTACAGGAGTAGGCACAGCTGAAGGCCGACCCCTGAGGGGGAAGGAGGTGGAACAGTGCAGGCAAGCAGCTAGATTGGCCACCTCTGCAGTGTGGGGACTCCACCCACCTCTGCCGAGCCCTTCTGACTTGTCCAGGCATTCACATGACAGGGAAAGGTCAAACAGATCTAACTGCAGCACTGCAGAAACACAGTCTTGGCTTGCTAGAGAGAAACTGGGCAGTGGGAAAGGCACTGCTGTAACACTTAACCATAATGTTGGGCAGGGAGCCCAAACACAGAACGTTGAAGTTAGCACCATTTGAGCTGGATCAAAGGTCAGCGTGATTGGGAACATCCAGCCAAGACTGGAGGTCTCTCATGCGGAGAGAATTGGTGATGCTGTTGTGCCAGCACTGCAGAGGGACAGTGCACTTGGGGTGGGTAGGATTTAAGAGAGCTGAGCTGGGCTTGGGACTGCTTGTGATCTTGATATCTATCCACTAGGCTCAGGTCTCATGCAGCTGACAGTTTTGCCCAAATGGTGATAGTTGCTTCTCAACGTGGACAGCCAGCCCCTATTTATAACCAGGCTGACTGCAGAAAGCCTTCAGTGCTGAGTCTGTGCTGAATCCATAGTAAGTGGCCTGGGCTTTTCCGCCTGATGCCCTGAGGGCACGGCTCTGTTCCTATCTGCAAGGTGTACCAGTCGCTTCCTGCCATTTCTGAGCTTGCAGATCTGCAGTTGGAGCTGTTCATTTCTCACTTGGCTGTGTGGTACAGGGAATCCTAGCCTGAACCTAGTCAGGTGAGTGTGACAAGCCCAGGGCTGCTCCTCTCTGAGATACAATCCCAGCTTGCCAGGACATTTGGCAGCTGCTGCAGCTCCATGTGGGGCTGAAGGCACTTGGATCCCACATGATGCCCAGAGGAGAAGAGAAACCAATTGCCTTTGCTTCAAGGGCAACAAGTAAAGCACAAAGGAACAATGTGCAAATTGAATGGGAGGCATTAAGAAATATCTTTGGAGAGAGCACAAGTTTCATCAGCACAGTACAGACAAAGATTGATACATCTGACTTCTTCCTCTCCTGTCTCTCTCAGCCCCTCAGGCAGCTCCTCTGGCTGCCAGCTGAAGGCAAGACAGCATCCCTGACACTTTGCAGAAGGCTGTGGCTTGTTGGGCTATCTCTGTCATGCAAGAGGACTCTGCACATGGGATGGAGTGGTGGCAGTGCTGCATTCTCCAGCAAGGTACATAGCAAGGTGTAAGGCCATGCTTATGTCCCCACAACTGCATGGATACAGACAGATGCAAAAAGGAGACCAGGGACTGGAAGGGTGGCACTCACAGTCTTAGGTCAGTTTGCAGCTCAGCTGGTCATCATCTGTGTAACCGAGGGTGGAGCACCTCAACTCTAGGCTTTGGTTCCCTCTCCTCAACACTGGGTCTACATTCCATCAGCTTAATTTGCCTGCATGGTCTCTTTGGTGCCTGAATGGCTCTTTCCATGGCCTTGCACAATGCCCTGGTTCACCCATCCACACCAATGGATCCTGCTGCACTGAAATGAACAATGCTGGCACAGATGATGATGCAAACTGGGAGGGGGTGAGGATCTCCTAAGCTAATGGTAACAGTGCAAATCTCTCATCATTTGCTCATTTGTTCTTCCCTTGCCTGGCACTTTTGTTTCTCTTTAAGCGGAGTTTATCATGGTGCAATGGGCTTTTTTCCAAGTGAATGTCTGTCAGCTCCAATTTGTTCAAACGACCTTTGTAGGCTCAGGGGAATTTTAAAAATAAATAAAGAAAGGTCTGCTGGAGTGCTCAGAGAGGGCTCTACCTGACAGCCGGTGATAGAGACACCTCAGAGCCTGCAAGCACTGAGTCCTCTGGGAGCAAGCCAAGGGAAATGGGCTGATTAGGGGAAAGACTCTGGGACTTCAGGGACACCTGCTAGGTGGCAGAGAGCATGTGGAGCTGTAGACACAAGGCTGCTGCTAGCAGGGATAGGGAAGGGGAGCATGCAGCTCTTACTTCCCTGCACCTTCCCCTTGGCCCCACAGCAGAGGGAGCATTAGGCTGATGTCCTAGCATCAGGTGAACCCACAGACAATACAGTCCAGATGCTCTTGTCCTTGCTTCTCTCCGAGACTCTTCTGAGACTTGCTGTTAGATGGACTAACAAACAGGTCTCCTTGGCTGGGCTGGTTGGGTTAGGCTGGTCCTGGGTCAGGGCAAACATCTCACTCTGTCTCTGCAACTGGACACAGTCCTCTTGCTCCACTTTGCCTCTGAAAAGGGCAAGGTCATTTTGCCAGAGTTTGCCCCAGCCAGAGCTGGCAAACTATGTGGGATGTGCCTGGACTTGAGCATTCAGGAACAGTGAGGGGTAAAATATCTGTGGAAAACAGGGGAGGAAAAATGGGACTAGAGGCTGGGGCCAAGAAAGAAAGACAACACTTCATCTGAATGAAGCAAAAAACACAAGAGCAAAGGGATGGAAAGAGTAAGAAGGTCAGAGAAACACAGTTTAAAGCCAACCTCTTGGCTGCAGCTAATGTGGGCAACTCTGCAACATTATTCAAACTTCTCAAGCCAGCAAGAAGCATACCCAAATCTGTCTGGCTAAGAGCCACAGAAAACCTGAAAGAATAGGAGCCAAAAGCTCTGGGAGTATTTCACCAGGGTGCCCCAGCTGGTGTTAAGTTGGAATTGCAGCAGGGGCCCAAGAGGATCCAGTTAAATCAGTTCCTGCTGGCTTCTTTGTTCCCATCACTGGTAATGTGGGATTAGCCAGCAGCCCTCTGCATGCACAGGCTCACTGCCAGCCAAAGGATGCAGCCCTGACATGAAAGCTCTGCTCAAAGTGCTTGAAGGCATGCAATGGCCATCTCTGGCTTAGCAAGGAGAGCTCAAAGGTTTGCTTTCTTCTCCTAGCTCTGCCACAGATGTGTTATGAAAACCCACGCAAGTCATTGTGCCTTTGATTAGTTTCTCACAGCGCATTTGTACAGTGCTCAGCTCAGTGGAGGCCTTGGGGACGGGTGCTAGGAGGCAAACAGTGATAATGATGCTAGTGATAGCATTGGTGACAGTAAGGGCTGAACTTGTTGGGACTCTTCTAAACACTTCTATATCCACTACCTTGGAAGAAAAAGTTGTCATTCAGAGTCACAGTGAAAGAGCAGGAAGGGTCAGGAGTTAAAGAACAACAGGTGACTTTAACTCCTCCACTGACAGCTCTGAATTTTCTTCTGTATCCTTCTGCACAAGTGTCCTGACAAGGCACTGCCTCCCACCGCTCCTGGAGATGGTGGCACTTCTGCCCAACTCCTGGGACTGGGCACACGAAGAGCAAAGAGCCATGTGGGTTCACTAACTCTCATCCTAACATGAATATGTTGGTTTAGTGTTGGGACTGTAGACAATATCATTGCAAATATGCCAGCATATTTCATATCTGCTATTCTTTGTTTGTAAACCTAGCTGAGGATGGTGAGACACTGGAACAGGTTGCCCAGTGAGGTTGTGGATGCCCCCTCCCTGGAGGCATTCAAGGCCAGGCTGGATGGGGCCTTGAGCAACCTGGTCTAGTGGGAGGTGCCCCTAGTTTCAGGGGGTTAAAACTAGATGATCTTAAAGGTCCCTTCCAAAACAAACCATTCTATGATTCTATGATTTCTGGAGCATAAAAAAGGTTGATTTCACCTCAAACTTTCCATAGTTGAAGATGTGACTACCAAGGAATTTGTAGATGAATCCTTAGAACTGAGCTGTACTGATATCAACTTTCTCAACATCAAAAATAAATAAACAAAAGAGAGAAAGAAAAAAATAGAAAAAATATGTTGCCCGGAGGAGATATTAAAGAGGGGAATTGAACACGCACATGCAGTGATGTCTACCTAAGTCCACAGACAGCCTGGATGGTAGCTGAGAAACGCAGAAGCTGCCTACACCCACCTCTGTACATCAGTTCTGAAACCTAATGCTGACACTTTAGAAATAACCACTCAAATGGCTTTCCAAGCTGGAATTTTTTGCAGATGTCTGCAACTCATTTAATTAGCCTCCAGTCCCAGGTTGTTTTCTGCTTCCCTCAAGAAGGCAAAACGTTTGACTGTCTTTTCCCCAACAGCCAATGCAACCCTGTGTCTTTCATGGTATGGACATCTATTTTGCATTCAAAATGAGCACCACCACAGGGAATAGCACAGAATAAAGACCTTAATATCAATTTCAGTAAGTTTAGGAATCTTGTAACGATTCTATTGTTCACGATTCTCTTCAATTTCAAAAATTCCCCATCATGAGCGTGCTTCCTGCTCTCAGCCTGATGAGGCAAGTCCAGCTCCATTTTCACCTTTCTTAACCAACTAGCCATCTCTGTGTTTTGCTGTGTTCAGCCGTCCCTACCTCTGTGCCATGCAAATCCACCTCGAGGACCATTCTCATCCACACCTATCTATCCGTCCGTCCTTCCATCCATCCTTCCCTCCCCCCCTCCCTTCATCCATCCATCCCTCCATCCATCCCTCCATCCATCC
>NC_034413.1:18322436-18412948 GCF_002078875.1 Numida meleagris | reverse complement strand
CATCCATCCATCCATCCATCCATCCATCCATCCATCCATCCATCCATCCATCCATCCATCCATCCATCCATCCATCCATCCATCCATCCATCCACCCACCCATTCCTAGCTGTCAGATTGCCTGTGAGAACCGATCCTACATTTAACTGGTGCCACAAGGAGCCTCTCAAGGCTATCTGCCAGGTGGGCTTTCTTGGGAAGGATGCTCCTCTCCCAGGCAGCAGCTGGGGGACATTTGTGCTGACCCACAATCCTTCTCTCCCCACATCTGAAGAGGCCAGGGGTGAGGATGGTGGAGCTAGGGGCATGCAGCCAGGAAATCTCTGTGCCAAGGCTTTCTCTCTTTGTGGTGGCTCCTGGGGGGCCTTTCTGGCAGAGCAGAGACCGCTGCCCACCCTCCCTCCCACCACCCTCCCTTTCATCACCAGCAGCCCCCAGCCCAGCAGAGAGACCAGGCTGGATGGAGAGCCTTTCTCTCCAGTGTGCTGCACTATGACAGATGATTGACTCGAAACAATATCTAAGGCGATCAGGATAAAGTACCGACCATTTCAAGGCTCAGCAGAATTCAAATTCTAATTAGACTTCTCACCACATTCCAAATAAAAATTGTTCCCCTGATATCCTTTTTGCCTATCAGGTGTCTCTCCCTGATCGCTGGAACAAAACGCATAAAGAAAGTGATTAAAGCCATAACAAAGGCATAAAATTGAAATTATCGCTGGTATCACATCTGGGAGCAGAGTGTGTCACCACACTGCCCCCCTCCCCTTGGAATGCTCCCTCCCCAAATAGATACATGCGCATCCCCCCATGGTCCTCGCCGTGGGCTGGGGAATAGGGGTGGAGGGGGACAGGGCAGGTCTTGTTCCCAGTTGGAAGTCATCCACTGCCATGGCCTGGGGTGGACCTCAGCCCGCAGCCTGGGCTGCAGTCACAGCAGGTGTAAATCACTACTTTACACTGGCTGAGGATCTGGCCCCCACATCTGCAAACACAACACATGCAGGCGCCTGGAGCACACGCACCCGGCGAGAGGAAAACACACACACAGGGCCCTGCTTGCTGCCGGCTGCTCGCTAATGAGCAGACAGACAAACCCTTCTCTTGGGTACACGCGTGCCCCCGCACTACGTGGACCTCAGGAGGTTCCTCCTGTCCACTAGAACAGCCAGAAAAATCCCCATGCACTAGACACAGCACACACAAAATATAGATAAGCCTGTTAACTGTTTTCTATGCAGAGGGCTATCAATCAGCATCTAGTCACAGATCCCCCTATGTGACACCCCCACGGTGCAAGTATATCCTCTGTGAGCATGGCAATTGATGCAAACCAAATATTGCACCCACCAATTCCCACTCCATGTGCACCACAGTCCCAACACACGCATGTGCACGTGTGCTAGTTTTTGCCTATTTTTATTTTTTACAATGTCATCCATTTGTGGCACCCTGTATATAAGTGCCCATTCACACCCACCCTACAGCACTCACATGTGCCCGGCGCACCAGTGGCCACTCAAGGGCTCAAACACATGTGTGCTGCTGGGGAGGGGGGCACAGCCTCTTCCCTGCCTCTGCACAGATGCAGAACATTGGCTCCATCCATCCCTCTCCTGCTTTACACCAGCTCTGGGATCACACCAGGACTGTTCCCTATGGTGGGTGCCCGCTGCCCTTTCCCCCTGCCCTGCTGCCCTGCCACAGCCCAGCCCATGTGCCCCCACCAAAGGCTCATTTCATTCCTCAGCTGCACGAGGGGCCGCTCCAGAAGAGAGTTAAAAAGAGAGAGAGAGCGAGGGAGAAAAAGAAAGGGACTAAAGCGATATAAAATTAAAAGGTAAAAAGCAGGAACGCAAATGGGAGAGAGCTCTTTCAGCTTTCACATTATTAATGACTCTTCAAAAAATCGGCGAGTTTTCCAATCTTCTCCGAGAAGCGCTTGAAGGAGCTCACAGATGAAACTGACCTTCAAAATGTTCTTTGGTCTTTAGTTAAGAAATTCGCTCGCCATTATGGCATCATTAGGGAAACAAGGATAAAATTACTCCATGGTTAATGACCTATAGTATCTCCCCACCAAAATTTGTTTCAGATCTAATAAAACTGTGCTTAACACACTCGGATGAGTTATGAGGACTGTTCTGCAGGGTATTAAAATGTGGAAAATAGATTTTCCGAAGCTGGGGGGACTGGACTTTTCGAATCAGATAGCAGAATGGAATTTTCTGGGCAATAAATTCTTCCATGTCTCAATTTCATCTCGCTCTCGCTCTCTCTCTCTCTCCCTCTCCCTCTATCTCTTGTGCTCTCTCCCTGAAATGCTAAAGCAACATGGAAATCTTTAAAGTGCAGAAGCTTAGATAAACTTTACCCCCCAGCCCCCTAAATCGGGCCCCCACCCTTTAATGCTTTTTTTGCTTTCCATCTGAGAAGAAGGCGCAATCCCTCCATTGGGGGAGGTTTGGTACCGTTTATGGTCTTGGGGCCTCTTTGTGTGGCAGCGCTGGTCTCTGTGCTACACCAGTAGCCCTTCCGTGCTGGTGTGCCAAGAGGAATTGCAGCAGGAGTGTGGTGAAATGGGGTCAGCTGTGGGGACAGGGTGTGGGGCACCCCTCCTACCTGCCCCATGATTCCACTTGAGGCCATAGCAGAGCACAATGAGGGTGCTTCACCCTCTGCTCTGCTGGGGAAGAATGCCCACAGCCCACATCTTTCCAGAAAGTCCCTATCCAGCACTGAAGTGGCAGCACGTGCGGGAACACGTTGCACATGCGTGCTGGCCCAAGGTGACACGCAGGTGTGCACAAGCACGACTGCATCCCTGCTGCAGTTGGGAGCCTCATCCTCACCGCTGCGGGCTGTTGGGTCACCGCAGCCAGGCAGTGCGGGGCAGTGCGGGGGGCCCGCTCGTCGGCCGTTGCCCGAAGCAGAAGCCAGGGACTCCAATGGTGCTTTTAGGTTAGTGAGGGCTAGTTACTGCCGCTGAGAGAGGTGGCTTGCGAGGTAATGGCATTTTGCTCTCTTTAAACTTTAATCTTTCCTATTAATTCCCTGCAACTGGAGAATGTATGAGAGTTAATGTTCCATGAACGTGTTTCTCAGCCGACAGTCTCTTCGAGCTAATTACCTTCAGGTGCTAAATGGAGGGAAATTGCAATCCATTTGGATGTGAAAAAATTTCGCCTTTCCAATCCCCTGTGAAACATTCTTTTTCCTGAGTGTTGCAGAAAGAATGCACTTGGCTTCTTTCTTTTTTTTTTTTTTAATGTTTTCCTCCCCTCCTCGCCCCAGCCCTCCTCTCCAAGTCCCCCATGATCACCATGCACCCATCTTCCCACTAGGACTCTGAGACCTCCAGGAGGTTCCATGGCTGGCTCAGCGGAGGGGAGCAGCACACTCAGTGCAGTCATACGGGACAGCATGCCAGCAAGGAGAGGGGGAAAAGCAATGGATATCCATGAAATCCAACCACATGGTGACAACATGGAGGGGAAACAGCAAGGAAGACAGCAAGAGACTTCCTTTGGAGGTCTGAAGTTAAAGTGTATTTACACGCTTAATAACACGCTTATTACAGCCATTTCCCAGTTGTTGAGTTTTGAATACAGAGATAATAGAATTTTACAAGCTACATAAAGCCATTATTCTTTTGGATCCAGACCTGGGGAGGGAGTTCAGCAGGACCCACTGAGGAAAGAAGGGGGAAGGCAACCAGAACCAAATGGGGCATACATGTTCAGACAGGTCCTGGAAGTCAATGTCTTCATGTATGCTGACAGAACTGGAAAAAGTCAGGATGGGTATGTGCAAACATGGTGTAACGGGAGGCTTTGGATGAGCAGTGCTGAGGGAATTAACATCCCTTCTATCTGGAAGTCCCTGTCATTCAAACCCCAGAGATGACCACCTGACACACTGGCCATCCCAAATGGAAGTCCCTGATGATACACATTTCCCCATTTTGCTTCCAGCCACCAAAGATTCAAGAAAAGCAGTACCAGACAGATTCACCAGACAAACAAAAATCTCAGTGAGAAGAGGTGCACCAAATTCAGGGGGTCCTGGGCCATGTCTATCATCAGTAGTTTTAGATCTGCTCTGCCTTTAGTGTTCTTGATGCACTTACTGCTGCATTATCTGAAGGGCTCTGTGCTGTCATGGCAATTGCTGGGAGCAGAAGTCTTTTCCACAACAGTGTAAATACACTCCAACTGGAAGTGGTGTCGCTTGAGAAAATTCCTTGGAGCTTGCTGAACCAGCAGGATGTTCTTGCAAGATCATTCAAATGCCCCGTTTTTATGGCTCTGCTCATAGTCCAGATGCCACTGAGAGATACAGCTAAACCTGCAGTTTGTCAGTAGACTGAAATTGAAAACATTTATCAATCTCTGTAGACTAAAAGACATGCTGAATTCTCCTGGTGTCATTTGGACCATTAGTGAGTGAAGGTGCAGATGGTTTGCTGTTCATCCCACTGTTTCTCTGCAGAGGCACCTTCACTCTGACACAGGTGTGCGAAGTTTGTCTACATGCTCCATCTAGGGAAAGCAGTTCAGAGACGCACTGTCTTTGGGCTCTTCTTGTTCAAATGGAATTACAAACATTTGACCACCTACTCCAGAATGTGTTTTAAACCAGCATGCTGGAACAGCTGGTCTGAAGCTTGTCTTGGATCATTGGGATGAGGTACAAGGTAGCAGAATGGGAGGGAAACTCATGCTGCTGCAGAGAACTTCAGCAGTGTCCTGGTCACAGACTAGGTCTGTGTCCACTTCGAAGTGCCCGTCTGAGTCCAATTCATAGAATCACAGAATCATTAAGGTTGGAAAAGACCACTAAGATCATCTAGTCCAACCATTAACCAATCACCACCATGCCCACTAACCATGTCCATCAGCCATAACCACCCTTTTCATGAACACCTCCAAGGACAGTGACTCCACCAACCCTCCGGGCATCCTGTTCCAGTGCATTGCCACTCTTCCTGAGAAGAAATTTTTCCTAATATCCAACCTGAGATTTACTGCTCAACTTAAGCATCTCCCAGTCTCCAAAGGATTAACTCCCCACAGCTACTGTGAGACAGGACGACGTGCTTATCTCCAGTGCACAAACAAGCAGCTGAGGTGCAGAGCCAGGGATTTACCTAGGGCCACTTGAAAGGTGATGGCAGAACAACGAGCTGAACCAGAGACTTTCTGAACTTCGAAAGCATCTTTCCTGCCAGACTGCCCAGTCCACAAGAGTATATTTATTTCACTTACATGTTCAGCCATAGCTCCACAGGGGTATCACACGCCTTGCCATCTACCTGCCTGCCCACCTGCTCTCTGCCCTGGTGTGCCAATCCATTTCCCACAGCCCTCTGAGCACCCTGCCCTCTGCCCTTTCACATGGCTCCATCCATTATGCACTTGGTATCATTTGCAGATGAAAACCAACAATTCTCTTTAATTTTCTTTTGTTGAGATCTTTCACAAAAGCACATATTTCTCTGATGAATTATCAATTCCTCAAAAATCTTATTTTTTGTGACTTTTTTTTTTCTTCTGAGAGGAAGAAGATGAGTGGGGAATGGCACAGGGATTTTAGCCAGGACACAATGATTTTAACAGCACTGTCGCAGGAAAGTATTGCTTTCATCATATTTCTCATGGTTACATCCAGTTATTCACTACTCATCGTGGCTGGCTGGACTTCAGTGAAAGGAAATTGAACTGCAAACTATGCACACTTTTCACTTGGTGGTCAAAAAAGAAAAAATGGGGAAAGAAAGAGAAAAATTAGTATGTTTTGGATGCAAAAGCTCATGTGCATGTACATACCTCAGTACAGAAAATGTGGACATGGATAAAAGGAAGGTTTTGCCTAGGAATCAAGGTACATAGCTGGTGGTGGCTTAAATACCATCTTTTAACTTCTTTAATCTGCTTAAAAACCCCTGTGGCGAAATCAGTATAAACCCCTCAGACTGCGAGCAGTTATGCTGCTATATGTGTACCTAGTACCTGTGTAGCTTAATTTCATGCCTACAAGAGAATAAAAGTTACACTGGTATAAAGTCTATTTATATCAGTGTAAGTGCTGGAGGGAAATGTACTGTGTTTATCCTGCTGCTACAGATAGAAATTCTTGCATAGATACAGTTGAAATGGGAATCCTGCTCATCCACCCTTTGGGGGCAGACACTATCCGTACAACTCTGACAAAAACCCTGGGAGGTTTTCACTCGGCTCTTTACACCTGTCCAAGGGGCAAAAAGGAAACTGTACTTTAACAAGACACGACGCAGGCCAGAGACACAGCAGCTGGGCTCAAAGAAAGACGCTCTGCCAAAATCATCCATGAAGATACTGAAGATAGATGAGGCATCCTACCTGCCATGTCCTGTGTTCCACATATAAAGGAAGTAAGTCATAGAGAGCCAAAAAATAACCTACTAGGATAACAGAAGCAAAGGAACCTGTGGCTACACAGAAAACTCTAAAGTCAGATGTGAAAGGCATCTGGCTGCCTCCTACATTCTCAAACATAAATAGCTGGACTGATCCCAGGGCCGCATTGTTGGGGGACAGGGAATCAGGAACACTGCAGATGCCTGAGCTCTGTTTGCACCAGGTCTAGGGGGCTGTGATAACCAGGATGAGTTCAGCATCAGGTGATTTGCTCATTAATTTCATCTATAAATCTTGTTCCTGCTTTTAAAATGGTAAGGACAATAAAACACACAGTAAAAGGTATGAAAGACACACACACACATACACTAAGGGAAATGTTTGCAATGACAATGTTCTAGATAGGAAATAAGGCTACTTTCTAAAGCAATATAGAGAGCATGTAACAGCCTCCAAGGAAGACTCATCAAGAAGGGATCATCAGTACAGCCACACAAACCCCATGAGCCCAGGATGTAGTAGAGGATGGCAAACTGCAGTAAAAGACCACCACCAAAATACAGCCACTCCTGGGGAAGGATTTCAGCATCTTACTAATGGTGCTCAGCAACTGAAGTTCCTCTTTTAAGTTCCCAGTGCTTGAGCACATGCTGAACTCCTTGCAGAGGCCTAAATCCTGCTGTGTTCAGGAATAATTGAGTCCACGACTGATGAAGCAAAAAGCATCACTTACAAACATACCATTCCCCTTTGGAAGGTTGGAGTTATATAGGCAGCTCTCCTAGTAGTGTCTTTTAATATTTAAATGCAAAAGAAACCAAAATGTTTTGACAGTGTTAAGGATCGGTGTATCTGTTCTCTCAATGTTAGAATTTGCCCAAGTTTTACAGGTGAGAAAATCTGAGCTTCATCTGATGAACAAAATAACACAATATTCATTACAACTTACAGAACATACGAACATAAACACGTATCTACCCGTATATCTATAATATGTAGTACCTGGTATATAAAACATTTATTACCAAATTTAATGCTAAAAAACAAGTTAATGTGACAGAAAACATGAAAAGCAGCCTTAGCTGGTACCCAAAGGAAGGCAGAATTTCCAGCACGACTCTTGCTTACCACTCATCAGATTTTGCGGCAATTGGGCAGGTAGAATACGTGCCCCATACACTGGGACATTTTGAAAGCGTTGCTATACACATACTGGTGGGATATGAGCCCTGATTAGGGATTTGGCCGTTTTATTTTCAGAGAATACATCAGAGCTAAACTCAGTTGTGAGTGCTGAGCCCTTGGACATCTCTTTCCCTTTCTAAGAATTCAGCAGAGGAGAAAGTGGGTTTCTGGGTGGCATAATGAGGGCAGGACAGAGAGAGGCCAACTGGCTGTTGTAGATGCATGCCTCGTGGTGTGCAGTCAGAGACCAAAGGAAAGGGGCATGTGGCAAGGTTCAAATGTGGAGAGCAGCACGGATGAAGACGACCTCCTCTGGAATGGTCCAGTGTGGCCTGCACTTACAAAGCATCCTTCAGCCCCAGGGCTGGGGCTCCCTGCCCAGGGCTGCATCAGGACTGCCCTCAGACAGCAGGACACAAGGAATTAGAGGGGCTTCGCTGAGGATGCACATCTGGGGACAAAAGTGAGAAGAACCTACATCAGATAGGAATAAACCAGAGTGCAGATGATTTACCTATTTGTCCTACATGAGAAACTGTCCTGGAATCAGCAGTGTTTTAGACTGCTGGGTGGAATTTTGCAGCCTCTTTAAGGCAGAGACAGCTTTGGTGCCTCGCAGGTACTGCTCTTCCCAGAGAGCAGGAGACCATCTCACAAGAACTGAAATTACAGAAATCGGCCTAAAGCGGTACATGAAGTTTGAGGTTTGAAATTCCAAGGCTTCCTGGAGCCCTGCCCCCAAACCCAGGATAAGCTGTTAATTCCATGGACAGAAACACTCCATCATAAACATTTCCCAGGGAAAGTCTTTGAAATGAAGCCATCAGCCGCTTGCTCGGCATGGGTCCCACACGCTGGGACTGTAATGTGACAGTTCCACTGAGGGACCTTCATCAGTACTGCCCATTCCTGCAGGGTTACCTATGCACCCTGCCCTAAACATGCCTGCAGTGCAGCACTCGCTCATCTCCAAAGATCTCATAACTGTTTATAAATATCTAAGGTGCAGGAGTCAAGTCGATGGGGGCAGACTCTTTGGTGGCAAGCAGCAATGGAACAAAGGGGAACAGGAGTAATTGTAAAAAAGCAAGTCCCATACTAACACAAGGGAGAACGTCTTTACTGTCAAAGTGACAGAGCACTGGGACAGGCTTCCCAGTGGGGTTGTGGAGTCTCCTTCTCTGGGGATATTGAAGACCCACCTGGATGTCTACCCGTGTGACCTGCTGTAGGGAACGTGCTTTAGCAGAGAATCGGACTCGATCTCTAGATGTCCCTTCCAGCCCCTACAATTCTGTGATTCTGTAATTCTGTGAAAGGCAAATACACATCTCAGTGTACAAAAACGAACCAAGATGTGAGCTGCCTTCTATCCCAAATGGGGAGGAGGATAAGCTCCCAGGAGCCCAGCATAGGTTTGTCCTGGTCAAAACATTGCAGTCAGCCAGAGAACTTGTACTGGTCTTCCGTATAAGATCTGGACCCTCTTACATTGGGCTGAAAGGACCCTTGGAAAGGAACTGTACCTTATTCCTGGGGCACAAGCAGAGATGTTGGAGGAGCCCTCAAATGCAGGCAGGAATTTGCATCACAAGTAATAAAAGCTCCACATCTTTGTCATCTATGCCTTCAATATAAGCTGCTAAAAATGGGCTTTTCCTTCTGCCCAGAGGACAAAAAATTAAACACGAAACAACAAACCCAACCATCTCCCTGTGCCTGTGCTGCCACCTCCCTCTCTCTCCTCTGCTTGCGGCAGGCAGCTCAGGCTGCAAAGACCCGGGGCTGAGGTGTGTGTGTGTGTGTATTTGTGTGCGTGCATGTGTGTGCGGATGCGCACGCCTCTCGGTGCGATTCCTCCTTCCTTGCCAAAACATCTCCTGCTGTTTATTTATTTATTTCTCTCTGATAACGGAGGGGATCGCGTTTCCGGAAGAGTGCCAGCAGATGATACGAGCCCAGGACTGATACTGCCAGCAAACCCATGCCAGCCCTTTCTGCCGGAAAAATTTCATTTTTTCCAGAAGGAAGCCATGAGTGTGAAGCAGAATCCAAATCCGATTTCTCGGCATTTTTTGTTATCGCTCAGCAGCCCACCAGGTGGGGCAATGGAGGGAGCTCACTCAGCTGCAACTCAGTGCCTTAATCCAATTTACAGCTTCTCTTGGAGAGATAATTACAGCCCTGAAACCAGTTAGCACTGTACAAAGAGACTCTCGAACCAAAGCCCCGATCCTGTCTTTCAAATATTCACCTAGAGTGTCAGGGATGCTTTGGAGAGGGAGGAGGGCACTCCAGCTGAGCCGCTGTGCACACATGGCCCCTCCCTGGGACATGTGCTTCTGTCGCACACTCACACAGGTTTCCCAAAACCCCATGCGGGGTGCCCGTGAGGGATTTTCAACCACTGGTTTTCCAGTCCAGGAGTGGACTGAGGGGTGAGATGATGACATCCCGAGGTGGGTGGAGAGAGAGAAGGTCAACCCACTCCCCCCAGCAGTCAGTGGTAGTGCTTGGTCTCTGCAAAGACATCACAGGCTCATGGCATCTTGCACGCTAAGCGTGCCACCCCCATAGTCACCTCCCTCTTCGTATTTCCCAGTAGCTGGGCCTGAACTCTGCGCTCCCCTTAGCCCCTCTGCCTATCCCCTACGTGCCTCATGCAGCTGGCCAGACTTGGCTCTAAGCTGTGGAGCTGCAGGGCTGCCCAATGGATTCAAAAAAAGTGAAGAGAAGACTGGAGCACTCTGTAGGAGAGGACAATGCACACAGGGTACTCGGTACTCCACAAAGACCTCTAAAAACCATTCTTTCCATCACCACAGCCTTCCTCCATCACAAGACCTGATGGGTGATGCCTTTCTTCTCACTGTCACAGCATTGCTTTGCGCACTAAGAAAGAAAACATTTGAGAAGATGATCAGTGGTAAAGCCTGAGTGGTTAAACCTCTAAGATTTCCTGTTTTGCTCCCACCAAGACATGTGGGAAAGGGGACGTACATCTAGCCAGCATCTGCCTGGTGACACTTGATGATGTCATTGTGCAAGAGATCACAGATGAACCTTGGGGCTTCAGAACAGCAAGCTAAGTTGTTAGCTGTGAATTAGCCTCCTCTGGCTCAAATATCTTTATCAAGCTGATGTGATTCTGGAAGATCTTCATTGCAGATGATCTTCATTCTGACTGGCATAGCCTAGACAAGAACCCAGCCCTTTGGATTTAAGTATTGAAAAGGAACAGAAAATACAGAAATACATATTCTTGGTGGTGGGAATAGCAGCTGATACAGAAGCAATTGTTAACCAAAACACGTAGAATGTATATAACCTACTGGGAAGTACATATCTCCTCAATACCTGGTTCACAGCACAGGCCAATCTGTTACCACCAGCTGAACAGCTGGAAGTCCTGTTATGGGTACTCCTCAGTGTGGGTCTGGAAGGTCTCCCAGGAAAGAAGGGCTGTCCTGATATAGCTTTGTGACTGCACCTGCTATGGAGCACCAGCTCAGAGACCAAGAGGAACTTTCCTTCCCTGCCTCACTCAGAAGTGAAGGAATCAGGCTGGCTCCCTGGCAGAATATCCTCTTCCAGCAGGCCAGAAAAGCCATGACATATCTGCAGTGACAGAGCTCTCCCTGGGAAAAAAAGTAAACTTCTGTTGTTGTTCAAATATTCAGTCACAAACGGATAGCATACTTGGTTGGGATCCAGGTTCAGGTCATCACTCTTCTACTTCTTTCTTCTGTGCCCTTGGCCTAGTCTCTCCACTCAGCATCTGCAGCTGACAGCAGGCACTGTCTCTCACTGGGTGTGCCTGTACTCGCAGGTACGGTCAGAGCTGAGCTCTGGAGCATGGCAGCATGCAGGAGGAGTCAGGGTTAGCTAGCTGCAAGATGCATGGCTTATTTGTTCACATGTAGCCCTGGAGGAACGTGCCTAGACATAGGGAGTTGGCACAGGGTGAGCTTCTCTTCTTACAGATCACTGGTTGGACTGTTTTTCAGGATAGACATGCCACCATATGGGCATATACCTGAATAGACTGAACAGTGGATCTTACTTTGGTGGGAGCCTTACAGCAATGATGTGGGCTTTGTGGGTCAGTCACATGGAAGTTTGTGCTTGCTCTACCAGGAAAGAAAGTGGCAGAAATCAGATTTAAAGACCAGAAACATTCAGTTTGGAAAGTCCTTGGCCTCTGAAGCATTTATAGGGACATCTCTTTCTTGTAACATAAGCTTATCTCTAGGTCTCAAAGTGTATATCTGCTGTGATTTGGATACTACGCAGTGGACAAGTTTATGAATTTCCTAGGTATTCTGGGAGGTCCTCCCTTCAATTGTAGTTGCAATGTGAAGAATATAAATATATTCCATGAGAGCAGCTGCTTATATTTCCTAGCAGTGTATTAGCATCTAATCCTCTTAGCTTCTTCATCCCTTTTGCATAATATAATTGTCCAGTACTATCCAACACAGAAGGTCTATTTCAAACCACAGTGTTTCCCTCCTTTGATTCAGGTCTTCTGAACTGACGCTCTAGCTGTGGAGCTTGGCTTTTCCATTGACTGCTCCTGTGGTATTTCTGATCTGATAGGAATGTGGCTAAAGTGCAGCTGGAACCTTCCTTCCTAGTGAACCTAGGGCAAAGGGTGGTTCACCTGAAACACTGCCTACCACTCACAGGGATGCCACCCCTTATGCATGTGATATTCATTTGGTTTAATAACCACTTCTCTGGCAGAACCTGCCACCCTGCAAGGGTGTATCAATCTTACACAGTTGAGCTCGTTGTTTAGTTGCTAGCAAACACCTGGAATTTCTTGTGTTTAGGATGCCATTTTATCTGTCTCTCTAATGCAGCCAGCTCTAATGCAGGACACAACCACCCCATTAACAGGATATTATACGGTTACCTGGGAGGTCTGGAGATAAATGAAGTATATTGGTCTCAACAGCCAGCTGAGTTGAAATCACTGGATTCCTTCACTTGCATCTATTTGGCACCAGGGACAAAAATATTTAACTAAGCTAAATTAATAAAATCACCAGGTTGATTTTGCTAGGGCTAGAGATCTGCCTCCAGCAAATCAAAGCACTGATAACAATGCTGACCCAAAGGAGAGAGCGTGGCATTAGTTACCCCTCTGTAAGCTCCACAAAGGGATGGAGCATCCCAAACCAGACTGCACTGGGAAAGCCCAGGAGACATTGCAGTCCCACATTATATCATGCCTTGAGAACAACTCTGAACAATGACATCATCTCCTCTGGAAGACAGAATACGGGGCCTCCATCTCAAACACAGACATTTTTCAATATATAGGCAAAATCCATAGCCGTTAAAGCAAGGCTGGTAAAGTCATTAGTATTAAATTAAATGGCTATGCTTGAGCTTGCAGGTGTTTTGTTGTCAGCTTTGTTTTTGTTGACTGGTTCTCTCATTGCTGAAGAAGCTGGGACACAAGAGGGGCTGGAGCCCTGCTAGGTGCAGGGACACGTATCCAGTGGCAGTATATTAGGAGGCTGGCTTTAACCATGATCTTTTTACAAATAACTGCATATTTTGAAGAGTTTCCTATATGAAGCCAAATTCTGGAGACTTTGCTTGTTTCAGAACATCATGATTAGGTCTGGAGACTTTTACAAAAGTTGTATGCTTCGATCCAGGGAGGCATATTTGAAAATCTCTTCTAGAACTGCACTATTATTAAAAATAAATACAGAATTAGTGATTAGTGAAAAAGAACAGACAAATGCAAATAGTCACCTCTGGTCAACCTGGTGACCTCAATAGGCACCGGAGGGCCCATCTGTGACATTTAAAAAGCTTTGGTTTATATGGCCTCGAACTAGGTACCTGATCCCTGCTGGAAGCTTCACCTTTCATTTCTGTTCTACCTTTTTCTAGACTGAGGAAGCAACTGTATATATGGATGGAGACAAGCTGGGTGCTCATCAGGAGGAAAGAGGTGAGGACCCCTGGTTCCCAGAAGCAAAGTAACAGAGCCTTATGTCCCCTTGTAACAATTACTACTTCTGGCATCTGGGAGTAGGATGAAGTGATGCCATTATGCTTTCCGTGTCACCATATCACACTTTCTAGTGGCAAATGCATTTGTCAGATCTGCTGCCTCAAGAATGAGCATTCTGAGAGGTGCTATAGCAGTCTCCTGCTCTCTCCTACACAGTGCATCCTATGTGATCTCTTGCACAGATCATGATGAAGGGGCAGTGTAACCCTTTCTCAAACCTTCTTTGGCTGGTGTAAAGGACAATATAAAAGCCAATGGGAATTTTTCCCCTCATTGTGATCTAAATCAGAGATATTGAATAAAGGACAACGGATCTGGGTTAAAGTGAGCTCTGCAGTCAGAGCAGTAGCCATTGAGTGAGACCTTTTCAAGCAGCAGGGACCTGAGCTAGGACCCAACAGGTCCCTGTGAGGTCCTGACTCCCTCCATAGGCTCTAGGGTTCTCACTGTCTCTGGCAGCAGAACAGCCCTCCCTCAGGCCTGCTGCCACCGCTGAACTGTGTGGCTGGAGGGGATGGCACACTGAAGCAATTTGCCAGGCTGCATGACAATTACGGACACAGATGCTACTGTGTCAATATGGGCTCTTCTCTCCATTCCAGTTACAGCAATGGGTGTGCCTGGCGGGGACTCCTCTCGACACAGGCCAGTAAGATTATGGGGTTGGGAAGGGGCCATGTCTGCCTGGGCTTGCGAGGGCAGCAGCAGCCTCAGAGGTTGTTCCTGCTCCGCCCCTCCTCTAGCCTGTTTGTTAGGATCTCCAGGTGATTGCCACCCCTGACCTCACACACTTTCCCTCTGTCTCCCCTCTACCCAAACACTGTGGTTTTCTCTCTGCAGCATCCTCACCTTGCTTCCTGCTTGGTAGCTAGTGATGATGAAAAGGAGCAGCGTCCGGCTCACTTCTCATGCCAAAGCTCTGCATGCCTCATGCTCCCTTCTCCTTTCAGCTTCACCTCCTCCCCACTTGAGCCAGTTGTTCCCCATTTAACTGCAGTATCAGTCAGTACCCAAGTGGCAATACATGAAATGCTCCATAGGCACATGACAGAGGTGATTTGGAACAATTTTTAGGAGGGCCAGTGCAGGTATAAGGAATTATAGACAAACCCCCTCACCTTCAGAGCAGTTCAGGGATCCATTTTTCCCCTTCCAATTTCTGACTGGCATCAAAGTTGATATGGCTTTGCCTGCCAAAGCCTGAAATGCACAGAAACTGCTCGGATCCAATATTGAAGAGTCATCAAACCCCATCCAGAGAAACATAATCAAGATAATGTCAGGATGTCAGACAGATGCTGTTAACGGTATACATGTTGCCGTGACCCAGCACATCCCTTCATCCTCCTGGATGACTCCAGGTCCCTGGGGATGTGAAACATGTGCTGATCAGGTCTGTATGAACACAAGGGTCCCTCCCCTGGCTGCAGCTTTAGCACCAGGTGGGGAGATGAGCAGCCTCAGGCCATTTGCTGTCCAGAGCTGCCTGACTCTGCCTCTGCAGAGGAGGCCCAGAGGGTCTGTGTTCAGGTGTGAGGGCACAAGGTGCCCCTTCACCAGTGGCTATCCCAAATGTAGACAAAGCAGTCAATGCTGAAGACTTCCTGAGGCACGAAGCACTCTGCTCAGCTTCTTCCAGCACATCTCAAGGTGGGTGTCATTAGAGGTCCCTTCCAACCTAAGCCATTCTATGATTATTGCTTTCAACATCTCCTTCCTGTTTGCCATCCCCAGCCTCGTGCTGCCATCACTGGAAGGAGCATGTCACTCTCCCCAGGCTGGAGCAGTTGAGATGCAGCCACGTGCTGCCCTCTAACATGTCAGTGACAGCAGATGAGCCTGCAAGAGCAGGGCAGCAAGGATGGAAAGGCAGGAGCGGACCTTGTCCATGACAGACCCCATTGTCTGCAGCCCAGCACGTATCCACCAGACAGCACATGCTAGACAAAACCAGGCCTTTCCTTCACACACTAGAAGAAGCCATAGTTGGCTTAAGTCCAAGCCAAAATTACCTTGGAATGTCTTATTAGTGCCTTCTGCCCACTGAACGGGTCAGCAGTGGAGCTGCTGCTGCCACCAGTTCTGCACCCAACTGAATGAGTCTCCCACAGCCCCAAAATTACTTCCCTCCCATCTCTCCTTCGATGAAAAAGGGCTGTACTGTTCCTTTAAATGTGGTGCATGTTAAAAAAAAATTGACAAGCTTCCTCACTCTCAAAAGAGTGAGAAATTTTCATTGATTGATTTCTTCATGGCTTCTTAAACAGATAATTAATTCACCGTGAACCTGCGGACACACCGTCGTGAGTCGTTAATATTGTAAATTCACATATACTTCAATAATCGCCTGACCCCCCCGTCACCCCGAAAAACAGATAGCTGTGCAGCAAGGAGGAGGGGAATGGGGGGGAATCGATTTTCGAAGACATGAAGGGATCACCCAGCAAAGGGAAGCTATTGATTCTCTTTTATAAGACACCGCTATAATATTTATTCTTTTGTAAACAGAATTAACCCAGCATCATGGGTCATTCCTATCGAACAACTTTCCTCTCATGTGCACAGCAATGCTGATTGTATCAGATGAGGTAGAAACATCCAAACCGCACCACCCACCCTGGCCTGCACATCAGCATCCGCTCCTCTCACGCTTGCTGGGTCTCACTGCCATGGCGCAAACCCAGCTGGCACTGGGGCTGCTCCGTGCTGGCCATGCACAGGTATTAGCAGCCTGGGAAGCAGCCATGCTTTTGTGGCCGAGTGCTGCTGGCACTGAGGTGGTCCCTGGGCTGGGATGGAACTCCTGTGGCTGGAGCTGCAGACCCAGCACTCACTGAGGACTACTGAGCTGAGGCTCCCCACTGCCAACAGCTGCTAACTAAGGAAAGGAGAGGGAGAGCTGTAATACAGTGAGGAAGTCCTGTTCGTCTCATAATCACCTCCTATTCCACAGTGGTTTCTCCTCCTCATCAGAGCCGGAATATAAAAAAGTACCAAGGAAAAGCAGGCTTCTAGGTCACTTGTCCCAAGGAAGAGGAAACAAGACAAGATTTAGTCAGGGAAGGAGCTACAAATTCTGGCTGAAGCTGCACATCTTCCTTGTGTTTATTTGTGTAAACATAGCATCTCACTTCTCCATGGAAGATTAGTCACACACAGTCACTCAAGTCTCATGATAGGAGAAGAGGGAACGGCTTAAAGTTACACCATGGGAGGTTCAAGTTGGATAGTAGGAAAAACCTTTTCTCAGAAAGAGTAGCAAAGCACAGGAACAGGCTGCCCAGGGAGGTGGTGGAGTCACCATGCCTTGAGGTCTTCAAAAAGCATGGAGATGTGGTACTGAGGGACACAGTTTAGTGGGCAGTACTGGTGGTAAGCAATATTGGTGGTAGGTGGATGGCTAGACTGGATGATCTTAGAAGTTGTTGGTCCTTGGAAGCAGTAAAACTGCTTCTGATAAGTTCTTTGTGATACCAGATAAAGCATTGTTAGGAACATCAATAGTCATACACAGAAGAAGTTGACTCACCCAACTGGTGATAGGGTCTCTAGCTACAGAATGCTTCTTTTCAAGAAGCAGCCTTCAGCCAGGAGATGTTCTCCTTGCAAAGGCTAGCCCTTAAATGAGCTCAGGGAGGGGTGGGCCCAGTGCCCACTCCCTTCCAGTCAGGTGGGAGGCACAGGTGAATTGCTTGCATCTGTGCTCCCTGGGTCAGCCAGCCCCTCCACCAGGTGCTCAATCATCAGTTCAAGCCATGACTTAACAGTTCCCTTACAGAGATCTTTTCCAACCTTAATGATGCTATGATTCTGTCACTTCAAATTCTTAAAGACAAATCTTTGCCTTGGGTACCAACACACTTGAGGTCTAGAGAAATCTGGTGGATGTGGCTCTGAAACTCCTGGTTGAAAAGCCATCAACTACCACCAAGTTGTCCAGAGCAGACAGAAATTGCAATTAAATGTGGGCTTCTTTTCATATACCTCTCAAATGTGAAACAGCACTTTCCAGCAACATCTTCCAAATAACATCTAATTCCAGGAGCTGCTTGTTGTAACAGTCACCAAAACATCCCAAGAAGCATGATTTAGATTAAAAAACAACCACCACCATCACCACAATAAAACCACATCTTGGCCATGTCTCATGGGCCAAACCATATCTAACCACCCCACTGCCTGCTGCGTGGAGAGAAGGCTTGGGGGAGGTTCAACTGTGAGTGTTCTCCTGGGATGAACCCTTACAAAGGCTCCAAGCCCCCCGGCCCCGCAACCTGGGCTATGGCAATGAACCAGGCAGGACACGTTTGCTTTATGCCGGGCTGGCAGCAGGGACAGCCCCATGCCTGCCCCTGCGGCAGAGCCCTGGACATGCCAGGCCCCTGGCGCTCCGGCTGGCATCCCTTCGCCTTTCTCCCGTCCCGGCTGAGAGCCAGGGCAAGTGAGAGAGGCCCTAAATTGTGTCAAAGAATTTAAAAGCAGTGGGGGGAGGCCAAGGGAGGCCAGGCAGCAGTTGAGGGGCAGGCGTGGGCAGCGGAAGGCCTAATTAAAAGTGGGGCCACAGGCAGGCAAGGCTGCCATTCAGAGGGCTGACAAAGGGAGGGTCTGTGGAGCAGAACTGGGAGGCAGTGAAAGGAGAGGGCCCCGCGGTGTCCCTCGCCCGCCCACCAGCCAGCATCCCAGCTTGCAGCGCCTGGCTGACCTCAGCCTCTCCTGCCACCATTCTCTCTTCCCTTCCTCCCAGCCTCCCCTCACTCCAGTACAGGGGACTGGGAAGCTGTAGGGCACTGCCAAGCATGGGATGTTGAGGGGAGGCCTGGCTGGTGGTGGGGAGGAGAGTAGAGAGCACCAGCCCCCCAGGTCAGCCCCCAGCTCCCTGCTGCCAGACAAGCGCCTTTCCACTCCATCAGTGCTCCTGAATGCGTTAATTAGCCCCCAAGCCTGGTGCTAGGGAATGCCACACTGGTCATATGACAGCCATGAGTGGCCTAGCCCTCCCCACAGTCTTGGGTGGGACATGGCGGAGGGAAGGCTGGGCTCTGCAGGACCTGAGGGGTGGAGAGGGCTGCCCAGCCCTTCTCTCTCTGGAAGTGGAAGCTATGAAAGACTTTGGGGGGGGAAATGGACAAGAGGCCCTGAGATTACTGAAGGGAAGCCTGAACATCACAATTAATTTGGAGCTCTTTCCAAAACAAAGGCTCTTTACAGCTTTCAACATGTTTTCACAATAGTGCAGAGAAAGAGCAGCAAAGCGTCATCTGAAGGGCCCCCCCGTGTCCTGCCTCTTTGCCTTCCCTCCACACCTCTCAGTATGCCCTGCCTCCTTCTGTTTTATCCCCAGCGCTGTCTCCTGTTCAGCCTCTTTCTTGTTCGAAACTCACTTTTTTCTCCCTGTCACATTAGCTTTGCTTTCTAGGGTCTTCGCAAGGCTTTGCTGCAAGGCATCAGCACAGCTGAGACAGCTCCCCACACTCCCAGATCAGGCACCCAGCATGGGGAAGCTCATGGTTGCAGGAGAGCTAGCACAGTGGCCACATTTTAAAAGGCTACTGCTGGTGAAGAGAAGATTCCTCTGCAGTTCCGGTCTCTTTTCCCTGGATTTGAGCAACATGAGATTGAAGCCTTAGCGGAGATCACCTCGTTACAGGTCCCAAAGTGGTATTCTAAGAAGAGGGCAAAAGAGGAGCATATGTTTCAGGTCAAACAGGAATCCCCAGGTTATATCAGTGGCTACACCAGAGCTACATGGTCTTCTGCATGTGAAGAGCAAGGCAGCTCAGAGGCTCAGCAGGCCTTGCTTGCCTAGCATAGAGACAGAGATACCAGGCAGCTATATGACACCTCAGGGGCAGTGGTGGGATTAGTGAAAGAGGAAGGGGAGAGAACTGTGAGTGAGAAAGGTCACATGTGAAGATCAGTTCAGGACTTCCTCTCCACCCCTGTCCTGCAAACACAAAGGTGATGGTCATCAGCTTTGACCACATCACAATTTCTGCCATGTGCTAGTCCAGGCAGAAAGTATCTCGATGCATGCCTGCACCTTCACGTGATACCATCTCTTTCTCTCCTCTGGGCCAGAAAGGCCAGAGATTACACATCCCTCTAGTAAACATGCACTAGTCTTGCTCAGCTAATATATACCTGTTAAACCAGGCCTATTGTTCCTGCACCAATACAGAAAAGCCACATTGCCTGATTTATCTGGCTGTGTTATCGAGCTTAAGGAGTCCTCAGCTCTCCATCATGGTGCTTACAGCCCTCCCAGCAGCATAGTGCCTTTCACTGGTTCTCAGAGCATACCATAAGCCTGGAAGGAATCTGACATGCTGATAGGGAAAAGGCAGCATGGTATGGCGGAATAAAAAGCAGGCAGCAAGGCAGTGCCATTGATTAACCATCTCACCTTTGATTTTCCTTCCCCTTCATCTTCTCTATTCAGCTTTCAGCAGCTTACAGATGGGGCCCTTTCCCACCTGTACACCCTAGGACCCTGAAAACTACTGCAAGCCAGGAGGCCTCGCACAGGAACCCAACAACCCTAGCAAGAATATAATTGCCTTCAAAGCTATCAGTGCCGGCATGAGAGACTGCCTTCAGTAAGAACAGACTTTCCACCATCACACGCCTCACCCAGGTGCACAGCTTCGTTTGCAAAGGCCCAAGGGAGTGAAACAGTTCTGCAAGGCCTTAGGAGAAGGGAAATTGCTATCAGATTCCTGTTGATTCCACGGCCCACCAAGGAGGCTGCTGGCTTCTACAGGCCATCCCCCATCTGTTGGAATAGCAGGAAGTTTTGCTTTAGCAATAAAAAATAAAAAATGCTGGAGTCCAACTGGTGACTGAAGTCTGGTGCCAGGCTCTGCTGCAGAGACATCACAGCTGCTTACAGTGCCTGCTCTGAAAGAGGTGCTCATTAAACATTTGCCTTGGGTTTATTTTCCCTATTCACTATACCCAAGCATTCACAACAAAAATCCATAAGGGAGAGCTGCAAATCAAAAGTTTGATTTCATTAAAACAAATGCAACCAGCCATCTGACTACAAGCTT
This sequence comes from Numida meleagris, assembly GCF_002078875.1. Classification (NCBI taxonomy): domain Eukaryota; kingdom Metazoa; phylum Chordata; class Aves; order Galliformes; family Numididae; genus Numida; species Numida meleagris. The sequence continues at coordinate 18,392,276 of NC_034413.1, read as the reverse complement.
TTCTTCCTTTGCCCTCTGGTTTTTATTTAGCCTTTAGGGCTTACTTTGAAAAGCTCATAGCCACATGGTCTAGAAGTGATTTTTTTTTTCTAATTGAGAAAACTCAGATTTTCATGACTAAGAGATCAGGCTTTTTGATAAGATCCCAAGCAGTCAATACACTCTTCAGAGATGGTGACACTCCCAACAAAATTGCCTCAAGTTGCAGAGAGGGTATTTTTTCTAAGGTGGATACCTTTGGTGAAGTTCTTCCCTTCTTGCTAGCTCTTGATACCTTCAACCTATGACACCTTCGATCAAGACCCTTTCAACAGCCACAAATATCTTTCATGCATGAGCCACAAACAGTGAGAGATGGAGGCTGAGGGGTCAGTCTGAACTCTCAAAACCCAGAACACTGACTGTTCAGACTGCTTGGAGGAAGGCTCTCACCATCAGGATGAGAACACTAGTGCTGTGAGCAGGACTCAGAAATGCTCACATCCAGATGTTAACAACACATCAGGTCTCCATGAAGAGTGGGAAGTCCGTGGCCCTTAAGGTAGACAGCACCCACAACTTTGTGCCACGTGGCTCAACAACACAGGAGCTTTTTCCTCACTGGTGCCAGTAAGCTGCACCTAAAGGTGAAGGTGTTTGTAAAGCTCATTTAGCAAATTCCCCGCCTTACCCTGAAGCCTGGGAAGTCCTGGCTGGTTGTAAGCCCAGCTAATGCCATACCAAGGGCTGAACATCCTAGTGCCACTCACTTGGGAAGTCTGTGCAGCCCAGGCACCCTGCTTTGCTGTACCCCACACCAGAGCACGACTATGCAGCCATCCGTGGGCACTCAACATCGCCTGGCGATGACCCTGCTCCCAGTGGTTCAGCTGTCCATACATTCCTCCTTCTTGGCATGGCCAGCACCAAGCCCATTTCCTCGGGCTCCCTGGGCACCTGGGGGGAACTCATTGCGAAACCATGCTGTGAGGCAGTGACACAGATCGATCCACAAGCCGCCCCTGATGTTCTCCACTTCTGATTGCTACATTTTTTGTGACAAATTGATAAACTGCATCTCCACTCAGTTAAAGATTTGATCTCACTCTCTTAATCCGCTATCAATAAGATATTAATCGTGCACCCGACCCGTTCTGTTCCCCGTCTGCCTGCAAATCCAATAATCATTTCAGAATTCACAGCCGAGTGGGGCACTCCCTTCAAACAATTAATTTCATGGGAGTCTCATTTATTTTCCCTGTAACCCTCTCCCGCCCCTCCACCCCTCTGCTGCTTGCTTGGCTGTCCCATTCTCTCCCCCAGTTTACACACTTCCCACTGAAACTCCTGCTCAGCAGAGCCAGGAGGTGGGAGTGCAACTTACACTGGGAGCCTCAGAGATCCTTCTCAACTCCCTTCCATTTGCTGCTCCACAGAGCTGATTAAACACCCCCCAACCCAGCCTCCAGGCATCTCTAAAGGTGAGGGCCAAATTTACCCCATAGCTAGCATCCTGTGCTTGCAGCCAGCCACCCATTGAGGAAGGGAGACTCATCTGCATGCTCACCAGCTGGAGCTGCTGGCAGGATGCAGGGGTGAGGCACGAGTGAGACCCCAGGCTGCTCTCCTCCTCCCCTTCCAACATTTCCTATACAAATGGTGCCAGTGACCCAAGGCATGCTAGACTCACCCACTCGTGGCATAATGGCAATATCATGACAAAGAGGCAAGGGGACATCGGGGCCCTTGCACAAGCACTGCCTCTCTTCCCTCCCAGGTCACGCCAATGCACCCACTCCACAGACAAGAGGGAGAGCTCCCATGGCATCAACTATGTGCTATGAATGTCGCTGCCATGCACTCACCAACCCCACAGTGATGGGAGGAAAAGAGTCCCTAAAATGGGGACAGATGAACTGATGACAGTAGAGCTTTATCAACATGTCCTTAACATCTTCTCCTAATAAACCATATTCCTGAATGTGTGCTTCTTGATTTGGACTTAAACTTGATCTAGTGGATGGCAACCCTGTTCACAGTAGTGGGGCTGGAACTAGATCTTTATGTCCCTTCCAACCCAAGCCATTCTATGATTTTATGATTCTATGGTTTTAGAACTTTTATCTCTTACTTGCTATTCAGATGGAACCAGGCTTCTTGGCCAGCTGTGCTCTCAGGCAAGGTCTCATTGCACCATCCCTACCCTGTCCAGCTTCTGGCATTGCATCTCAACAGCCAGCACATTTCAGACAATGCTGGTAGGTAAGTTAGTCTATGCAATATTTATAGCCACATTTGTATGAAGATACAAATACACAAATTAGCCAGAGACACAAGTCAGCACCATTTGTGCACCACACTTGCTACCATAAATGCTAAAGACCAAACACAGAGCCCATGTGGAGGTGAAATGTTTCAGCGAACACTACAGAACGTGCACAGTCTTCAGTTATCCATGCAACAAACACTAGGAAAAAGCCCAAGTGTCCCTGACTGTCAAAGAACTCCCTCCTGATGCACGACTTTTGCTTCATCCTCTTCCTAATCTTCCTCCATTACTTCAAAACCCACAGAGACAGAAGCACTGCGATCAGAGACAAGAAGGGCTGGGAGAGTGGAGCTGTCACTGGCAATATCCGCCGTTGGCATTGGCAGGAAGGCCGGAGGAAAGAGCATCTCTGCTTCTGCGCTGGGACAAGAGCAGAGCTCTGACAAGCTCTTTAAGCTCCCCAGGCTCCAGAAAATGCTGTGCAAAGTGTTTTAGCAACAAAAGTCTTGAGAAGAACAAACACTCTAATCCCTTAATGAGCCGGCTGATCCCCCATCTTGGCTCTGCCTTCTCTAAAGAGCCACACGCTCCCCTCCTCCCCAGCCCCGGACCCCTCTAGAGCAACCCACCGCGGCCGCCTCAGAACCGATTCAAGGTGCTCTTCGGGTCCAATCCAATTACCCTGCATCCTGCTGGGCGGCCCCACAGACCGACGGCTCTTTCAGGGCCGAGTCTTATGGCCTGTTAATCTTCCCCTCATTAAGAGACCTTGTTCCTCTCTCCTCAGAGACAGAAAAAAAAAAAAAAACAAACCACGCTGGGAAAAGTTTATGCAACAGAGCCCCAAAACGGAGCATGAAAACTGGTCCACAAGCTCCAGGAGTGTCTCTGGCCTCTCCTGCCCCCAAATGCTGAGCCCCACAGAACCTGGCTCACGGGTGGAGAGAATGAGCAGGCAGCAAGCCCTCGCACTGTTCTTGCACCACAGCTTTATTGGCATCTCTTTAATGGGCCTGTCATTAAGCCAGGAGGAAGCTGGGTGGGAGGGCTCCCATAAAACGAAGGCTCACAGCTAATGAGCGCAGCACCGGGGGGGAAAGGACACAGGAGTGGCAGTTGTACTTGGTCATGCAGGGCTGAGCTGGCCTTCCCCAGCCTGGCAAGGACAGGGCCCCTCCTTGCCGGGAGAGGACATGTTGGAGCAGCTCCCTCTGCTATCCACCCCTCTGGTCCCACACAGGTGAGAGTGACTGAGGTCCCCAGCCCAGACAGTGGCCGTTCACTCCACTGCAGAGCCCTCCTCAGCGCTGAGCTGAGGGATGAGCCAGAGCTCAGTCAGCTGCAGCCACCTCCTAACACGTGCTGTGCTGCCTGCCTTGGGGCGAGGCTGATCCTGCCTCTTTCTGCTTTCTCCTGTCCTGACGATGCAATGGTGAAATCTACCATTTTCCCTCCAGTTGTTCATGAAGTCTGACAATTCAGATCTGAATCTGCCAGTCCTGCTGTAACCACTGCTATTGCTGCTGGTGCTCATTAGCCCACTGTTAGAGTGTAACAAAGAGCTACATATGAACAAGCTGATCTGTCCCTGCAGGAGGTGTCTTCAACTCGCCCTATTCCACTGGCAATGAGGAAATACAGTAATGCTGAGAAAATACTTCAGCAACTGCATTTTCTCAAATGAATTGTGATTCTGATTGTCTTTGTCTGGTAAGCTGGTTGACATCTCCAACAGCGTATCAGAGAGCATAATTTCAGTCCCCAGTCCAAGATGCGTTAAAAACATTGCTGAGGATGGAGACAAACCTGGGAAATCTATATACATAGGCAGAAGATAATAAAAATAGGGTTATGTAGGATAACACCGGGGACTTCTCGCTAAAGATAAGGAGGTAAAAATCAAGTAGAGTGAAACTAAGGGAGAAGCGTCATGGCAGCGAGATCCACAAGGATTCTTCACTATTTAAAGCTTCTGAAGTTTGCGCTGTGGAAGCAGGCTACAGGGAATATTTCAGTGCCAGAAGTGCCTGAGCAGTTGCTGTGGCACTGTAGGTAGCAAAGGGCTTGGGGAACCACAGCTTTGTTCTTGGCCCTGATAGCAGCTCACAGTACAGCATCACTGCAGACTAGCTATGGTACATAATCAGGATGAGAGGGAACGGCCTCAAGTTGCACCAGGGGAGGTTCGAGTTGGATATTAGGAAAAACTTCTTCTCAGAAAGAGTGGCAATGCACTGGCACAGGCTGCACAGGGAAGTGGTGAAGTCACTGTCCCTGGAGGTGTTCAAGAAAAGGGCAAATGTGGCACTGAGGGCCATGGTTAGTGGGCATGGTGGGGATAGGCTGGGGTTGGACTGGATGATCTTAGTGGTCTTTTCCATCCTTAATGAGTCTATGACTCTATGACCACATGCAGTCCCATACAGTCAGCTTAAGGAAATCCTTTGCCAAATCTCGCATAGCTAGTCAGCTCCTCACTTAGAGGTAACACAAGCATTGTGACTTCTGTCCATACAGGAATGATAATAATTCTTCAGATTCTCCTCTCTTCAGAGGCAGCCTCTCCATTCACTTGAAAGCAACCACAGAGGCAGTCAACCTCCCTCGAGGGCCACAAGGACTCCTGGCAGCCTTAATGACATGTACGGAAAGGGGACACAACCGCTAGATGGAAATTGCTCATTTCTGTGAGGTGGGTGGCTTCCTCCAGCTGGGGCTGACCCAGATGTATTTGAGTCAGGCTCTGCTCTGGCCATGCACTATCAGGAACATCTGTTAACATGCACCTGCTATGAAACTCTGATGCAATGGAACTCAAGATTGCATGTGGATGAGAAGGACTTCAATGATATCAAGGGTGACCGTGAGATCTCAAAATTTTGCCATGGCAGGAAACTGGGGTGTTGACTTACTGCACAATTTCACAGTTGGTATCTGAATGTATTATTCACATAAGAGTCAACAGGGAGTGAACATATTAAGCTGGAAGCTGCATTTTTTTTCAGTGGGGTTTTGTTTTAAGTATTTTGAAGGAAGGAAAGTTTTTCAAGTTTCTTTTTTCCCTCCCAGCAGAAAAATTCCTTACTAGTCTTTCACAGGCCCCAGGGAGGTGAACTGCATGATCTAATTGGGCATTATCTCAGTCTTCTCCAATTTCTCTCCTGTCACACAGCCTGCTTTTTGACCTATGCCAAGAGAAACAACGTTGGCATGCATCCTTTTTGGCTTTGACAGAGCTTGTTTCTGCTCAGCTCTCTTCTACAAATTCTTTCTAGTTATGCCATCTCATCCGTTCATTTTGCACACGCACATTTAACACCATCATTACAACAGAGAAGATTAGATATCAAACTCACCTTTTCCCATGTAGTGCTGCTTGTTTCTTGTTCATTGTACTTCCTTCCATAGGGCCAGTGGAACTCAACCACTCCAGATCCCTTTTTGTTAACCAACAGGCAGGTTCATTTTCCATTCTTTCTTTCTGAACCCAGCCATCTGTAAACAACTGCTTTGCTCAAAAACTTGGTCTCTCCCCACCCACTGGTTGTCTGACATCAGCTGATAATTCCCCATCCACTGTTTGAAATGATTTGTTAAATCAGTTCTGTGAATTATTCAAATTATCTTCATCAGCTTTGAGTGGATTTAAGGGTCATGCACTCCATTTCTTTCCATGTAGGTCTTCACTTTTAAAGTCAGGTACTGGGTGAGAATCTTGGATTTTTAAAAATAATACCATTTTTTCTGATAACTCCCACTAAATTTTACTTATGAATGCCCTGGTCACAAATACCTTGGCTAGTGAACATCTTTACTAGAGCACAGTCAAAAAACATGCATCTAAGAGAAAAATCCAAAGGAAGTTCGTTAAAGTATTTTTATTGGATAGTACATTTATGGGAAATGTTTTCTGTACGATGATCAAAATCAGATCAAAACACAGCCCTGGTCCTTTGACACCTCACAGAATGCTGAGAGCTCTGGGCTTGATCCAGCAAAATATTTAAGCACATGAGCAGCTTAAGAAATGAAGTGCATGGTTAAATATCTAGCTAGACGAGGGCCAAAACATTTGGCATCTCACAGGATTGCTCCATAAAAATGCTTTTCATTATAAAAAAAGTCCTATTTTTCATGAAAAAATAGATTAGCAATTACCAATTTCCTTTTCAGATGCAATTTAACATGGTTGTCTAACTTAATATCATCCCTCAAACCCTTCTCTCCGTGGGCATTTTTTTTAGAGGACGGGTTCTTCCTACACATCGTTACTCAGTTACACTGCAAAGCTCATTTCTTGCTGGGGTCTCAGCCCAGGAAGCCCCCATGATTCTGACCAGTCCTGTCAGGTTCCTGCAATGAAGGGAAGGTGATACGGAGGAAACAAATATGTAGACTCGTGTTGCAAGGAGCATTTTCCAAGACATTGTTTGTAGCGGGAGATCATGAGCTGGACCAGATTTGGAGGCCAGTCACGTATGTTTAAGCCAGACTTGCTCTCTCTTTGTCAAGCAATTACTTGCACTGTGGTTAGCACAGGAGACCATGAGATAGAGATCAGAGCCCTCTGTGCTAGCTTACCAGCCTGAACGCAGAGTTACTGTCCCGCAGACCTGCTGTCTAAATGCCACTGAGTACACTGGGAGCACATGGGGCAGGGAGGTACACCAGTATCTCCCAGAACAGATAAGTCAAGAGGAAGTCAAGTCAAGCTAGATGGTCTTTTACTGAGTCCTCCCTTCTGGGGCCATAAATTGCTCTTTCTCCAGCGACCCTCCACCTCCCACAGCCCTTCCCAACCTCCACCCCTCTCAGCACAGGCTGCTCCTTGCCCTCTGCAGATCATTGTCTCCCTGCTAATTGCCATGTCTAGGAGGAACAGGTCAGCAGCTTCAGGTGAGAGCCAAAGAGAGCTGTTAATAAGTAAATGATAAAAAAAAAAAAAAAAGTTACAGAATGATCTTGTTTCTTGCCAGGATTTGCCTTGAAATTTGGCACCCACAAGTATCTTGTTGCAAAAGGGCTCAAGCTCTTTTTCTCCCCTTGTCCCAAAACTCTGATGGTAAAATGGTGCTCAAACCTGGGGTTCTGACTCCAAAAAGTTTGTGTGTGTGCACACGTGTGACTATTCTGGTTCTTGCCAGCATGGAGACTGGACTTACAGCCACACTGTGGGGCCATAGCTATTTCACTAAATAAAACAAAGCCAGGAAACAATGCACCCCCAGATCATCCATACTGTTTAATTAACTCCAGGCTCCTTGACTTAGTAATATATCAGTCTCTGAGGCTGTACCTGGCTATGATCTGGGGAACAGCATGTCCCACTGGGTGGTACAGCCATGGTCTGGGGAATGAGCCAGTCCTACTGGGTGGTATGGACAAACCCCTAGTGCCACGCCAGCACACAACACACCCCCAGACACTGCTGTGTGCTGCATGCAACACCATGTCCTCAACATTATGTCACAAAACACCACTCTGGGGAGCTGCTGCACACTTTTCTTGCTATTTCAGTCTTGACTAGGTGTGGTGTGGATATGGACAGACAATGCCACTTGTCCTGTGAGCCACGGAACAGCTCCTGTCTGCTACATTTGGAGAGCCCAAAGCAGACTCATTCCCAGCCCCAGCAACAAGCATCAGCCAGGCAGCCCAAACGCCCCCCAGAATGCCACCCTGAGCTGTCACTGTGCATAAGGAGATGCTGTGGCTCCTGCCCCTCTCTGGCACAGTCCCTCCTGGTCCTGCCCCATTCCAGGAGGAGGTGCTGCAGGATGATGGCCAGACTCCTCCACTCCTGCCTTTGTGAGCCTAACCCTGTGGGGTCTTGTATTCCTTTGAAACCCGAGTTGCGTTGATGGATATATTTGCTGGGTGCCTCCCGTCTCTCCTGGGCTCAGCCTGCCCTGTCTGGAGGTTCTGTGAGGGAGAGGGGTCTGGAGTTTAAGAGCGTTATTGTTACCAGAGGAAGGAATTTTCAGTCCTATAAATCAGAGGCAGGCAGCAGTAGGGCCAGCATACTTGGACTGTGTGAACAAACTTCATTTCCTGGGAGACTGGCCTTCAATCACCCTCTGTCATACTCCACTGATCAGAGGTGGACATGAGAGGAGTTCATTAAGGTGGAAGAAAAATAATATAATAGGTCCTCCCCATGCATGCACTATTCCCGACCCCTGGGGGTGGCAAGACACCCCGTGGCTGTGCTGAGATCCAAAACACACATGCACAGAAGGAGGCGCTCACCCTGAGTGCGCTGGTATTCTTCTCCCTAAGCAAATTTCCTTCTAAAAATGGACACCTTGAACATAGCTGGAGGTTTTTTCTGGCTACTTTTCAGACCAACTCAGTTCTACCGTCTGCTGACTCGCTTTGTAATTCTTGGCTGCACTCTACCGGAGAAGGATTGGGCCCAACACTCAGCGCAAAAAGAATCAGCAATTTGCTGAGCAAACCAGAAAGCTCAAAGCTCTCCTTGTTGGTTTTCTGTCCTTTCTAAATGGATGGTTAGTGGTTTTTTCTTTTTTTCATTTTAACTGTTTTGTTGTTTCTCTTTGCCTTCCTCCAGCTTTACTGATTTTGAAAATGATCTTCATTATTGAATCATGCAATCATTAAGATTGGAAAAGACCTTGAAGATCATCTAGTCCCACCGTCCACCTTCCACCAATCCTGCCCACTTAACTGCATCCCTACGTACCACATCTACACATTTCTTGAATTAGGAAAAGGGAAGAGGAAGGCAAGAAGTGAGAAATAAATAAATAAATAAATGCAGTGAATGAAAACAGAAACTGTTTTGAGTAAAGAACATGGAAAAAAAAATCCAAAGGAGTCAACTGTTAATGAAAAGTTTTGCGTTCTCAGGAACAAGGAGTGAGTTTCTGTATGGACACACAGAAAGGAGCTCTAGTAGGGCCTGAGAGCTGTTGCCTTCTGAGCTCAGCTGGGTTGGTGGCATCCCATTTGTATGCTTTTTACAGAAAGCACAAATGGAAAAAAAGAGACAAGCTTTTTTTTTTTAACCACTTTCAAAACACTTTTCTTAGTAGTTCCTATGTTGATAAGCTACTAATAGACTTTGGACCACAGGACTAAGGCAACTGATACCAAACCAACTCTTGCTATTTTTGAAGTGCTGTCTGAAGCCAGCTTGAGACAGGCAGGCAGCTAGCATTCTCTCTACTCCACCTCATTGGTAAATGGAGGCACTGGTGGTTCAGTGAGCTCCTCACATGCTGTTTGAATTGCTCCTCCTGGCTGTGCTGCTAGACTTCGCTCCTGGAGAAACTTATGTTTGCAGCCAGGCAGGGGAGGGGGAAGGCAGAGGTTTCAGCAGTGCCACCTTTAGATCCCACGTCTTGATTCTCCACCTGACATCCATCTGGGGAACAAGAGAGGGATTTTGTACCAAGGAAATTCCTTTCCTTGTGATCTCTCTTGAGAAACATGGTTTCCAAGTCACATTTAATCATCCCAGAAAATGCTGGAGGGTATTCTCAGAAGGTTTCTGAGGACTGTTGCTGCATAGAAAACATTTAACTATCTGGTACCAAAGTCTTCTCCAGAGAGCTCCAGTGGACATTTCAGTGGCACTTGATGAATAGCTGGTGAAGGATCTCACGGGCCTCCTACATGAAAGAGGTTGTTGGAAAACAGGACTGTGGGATGACTTTTCCACCCTGGCTGTTCATCACCAGGCAGGCTCTTTGCAAGCCTTTTATTTAGCACGTGAAATCTCTCTGACCAAACATTTTATGCTAATGTCTAAAATGACAGCTGCGCTGTTGTTAATGGATGTACATCTCTGTTGTCTTCGATGCTGGTTAGCATGTCTGCATTAAAGAAAAGTTCACTGGGTTTGTTGAGAAGTGCCAGAGAATGAGGATGAATGACCTCCAGGCTTTTCTCGGCTGAAAAGCAAAGGGAATAGAAAACTGAGCTAAAAAGCTGTAGCCATCGCTGCAGCAGAGGGGTGAGGAGCACACAGTCCTGGTGCTGCACTGGCGCACACCAGCCTGGGTGAAGGGACTGTGGCTGGAGATATCCAGGGATGCCATCAGAGAGAAGAAACTATACAAATGAAATGAACCCTATACTCAAACACAGCGATATGACCCAACCCACTCCCACTACATCAGAGCTCTGTTTGGGTCATTAGTGCTTGTTTTAATTTATTTAGCCAATTTTATCGCTGGAAACACACAGTGATTTACAACCTTTCCTGAGTGCACAGATTAATAAGCCTTCTCCTCACTTCCCCTAGAGACAATTAGCACGTAGCCATGATGGGAAATGACTATGAGGAACACGCAGGCAATATGCTGAGAGAGCGAGCCATCAGGCTGAATCCTACATACAGACAAGGTCACCTGAAAGCCACCACCCATACTCAAATCCTCACCTGGAGTAAAAAGCTCCACTTGCCATGGGGCTGGGCAGAATGTGTGACAAAATGCAGTGAACAGCTCTCAAGATGCATCTGGCTGTGTGGAACAGAGCGTGAATGCAGACAGGGAGCTGGGGTCCACTAGCTGGAAAGAAAGAGATGGAGACCTCAGCTTCCTGCCATTGATTTTGTGTGTGCCCTCAAAGCCCCTTCTGCTTGCTTGGGCTGCTCCTGCTCTTTGAGACAAGCACGGATCCTTACTGTGTCCTGCCGATGTGCAGGCTGTGTGGGTGGACAAGCCAAACATGCAGCGTGGGGGTAAATCCTAAACACTGAAGCATGCGTGGGGATGAGGAGGGATGAAGGGACTTCTTTGAAGGCCGCCAAATCAAACCCTTGCCTCTCCGTACTTCTCAGGAATGACAGCAATCACTGTGTGCCTGTGACACCTGATCCTCCCTGCACTGCCAGGCAGCTCCGCCTCTGCAAGCTCTTATAAAGACCTGGATTTTAAAACTGGCACCAAATATTCAAATTCACTCTTTCATAATCTAAGGGAAGAGAGGTAGCAAGACTATGCCGGCAGCTTTGTCACATTTCCACCTGTTTGGGTTTTTTTTTTGGCTTACTGAAGTTTATTTTCCTCCAGTTCTGACAAGTAAAAAATACTTCTGTTCTTCAAAACAGGACAAGATCCAGATTTTGAGGGAGAAAATCTTTGAAAATGTCATCCAAAATTTTAGAAAAGTTTTCCATCCTTTTTTTTGCCCTCAGCAGATAACTTTGCAAAGAAGGTGAAAGGAAAAACTCCACTTTACAAGCACGGAAACTGAGTCATGTACAGATGTGTGCCCTCTGCCTTCCCTGCAGCTGCAGCACACAGCTCACACTGCAATGGCTTTGCACTTAGAATCATAGAATCACAGAATTGTTAAGATTGGAAAAGACTAAGAGCATCTAGTCCAACCGTCCTCCTACCGCCAATATTACCCACTAACCATGTCCCTCAGAGCTACAGCTCCACGTTTTGTGGACACCTCCAAGAACGGTGACTCCACCTCCTCCCTGGGCAGTCTGTTCCAGTGCTTTACCACTCTTTCTGAGAAGAATTTTTTCTTAATATCCAGCCTGAACCTCCCCTGGTGTAACTTGAGGCCAAGTAACTTGAATAACTCTGCTATGGTTCTCTACTATTCAGACCCAGAGACTGTGTTGTCCTGGCAGGATGTCCATGGCCATCCACGGAGCTTGTTGGCACAGCAAGGCCCATATGGAGCCCTGCAAGGGCTGTTTCTAGGGCTCCCTTCAGGACATCATTGAGGAAACCAATTTCTCTTCACACATGGACCCTGTGCTTTCTTGGCAGCATCTCATCTTTCCCATTGCTCAGACAGCCCATGGTGCTTCCAACCCTGTTCTCCGCATATTTTCCCCTCCCTTCTTGCTGCAGCACCAAGGGCCGGGACGGCACCAGGACATGAGCATGTTCCTCGAGCAGACAGTGGGTTGGGGAGGCCGAGGGAGCAGCTCGTGTGGTACAAGTATGCTGGGTTGTCCCTCCCTCCCCTCTGAACCCATCCCCACTGTTAGACATTAGCAGGTGGGAGGCTGACTCACGCCGGAGAGCCTTTGACATAAAGGGAGTTTTCACCCCACCTCTCCATCAATCAAAACTTAAACTTATTTGTGCTTATACGCTACTTCTTAAGTAGAGAAAATAAAAACTGGGTTTAGGAGAGTGCAAATATTTAACAATAAAAAAACCACATTAATTTACCCTTTTTCATTTCTACAGAAGGAACCTTAATGGAGTCACATGACTCTTATTCTAAGTGATAAACCACAGGTCATAAAGCACCACTTTATCACTCTGCACAAGCAGTATAAATAACAGCTATTACCCAACCTCACTCCATCTGATAAGCTCAGAGATTTTCTAATATACATTTCTGATTTTTTAAATAATATTCATGATCATTTCCTCTTGAGCGTTATGAGTCTCTGGCTATGTGGCCCTTGAAACCAGGGCCTGCAAGCCCTTGTACCATCTCCCTGATTTATGGCCACGTTGGTTGGGACTGACGCCCTAATGAAATCTGTGACACTGCATTAATGGGGCTGTTTGTTACCACCGGAGTTCAGCGGCTGGCCGTGGGCTCAGCGCCGTGCTCAGGAAGGCATCACAGGCTCTATAAAACCCACCCGGTGGGCAGCAAACCTGCCCCACCTGCACGCCATGGGCACCACTGCACGCTGCAAAACCCCTGCGAGGGTGCAGGCGGTGGGGTCATGGCTCTGCACCGCGCGCTGCAACTGCGCAAATGCCGGGAGCAGGCGGCAGGCTCAGGGTCTTCCCCGGCACCGCGGCTACGCGCACAGCCACACGTCTCTCAAGCGTGTAATTAATACCCAGCCCCCTGTGTGCAGTCATTCAGTTGCACAAGACACGGCAAATGTGCACCATCAGATTATCCACTAACAAGCACGTGCGTACGCAGTGTAACCGACACACATCCCTTTCACTGGCTGCGGCTCTGCAGCCTAACGGGACGTGCGGGCGAGCAGCAGCCGCTCCGTGCCTCCCCGCCATCCTGCCTGGGCTGCTTGCTCTGCCTCCAGCCCACAGGGCAGCAAGTGGCATGTGCCTGCGTGCCCGTGTGCTCACGTGGCATTTGGCAGCAGGAGCTGCTCCCGTCGGCAGACATTGGCCTCAGATAGCACTCAGCTCCCCCCCAAAATAATGTCTGCTTGGAGGGCAGCTCATGTCCTCAGCTCAGAAAAACCGAGCCAGCACGCACGCAGCAAAGCTCTCACGCACCCATCGCACAATAAAACATATCTGCAAGACAGTTATTTTCATAGCAATATGCCCTATATAGAGACACATTATGATGAGTTCAATCTCGGCACTGCCGTGGCAAGCAGAGAGCGCAGCCATAGGGAGGGCAGGTCGGTACCGCTCCCTGGGCTACGTAATGACTGAGAGCATTTTACCAGAGGTACATGCTTCAGTGTGTGGACCTGTCCTCAGCGGGCTGCAGCCATCGGTTCCCTTTTTTGCACTCAGACCCCATCAGCACACACCTTCTCTTGAGTTTCTCTTTGTCTTTGTTTCAATTTTCCTTTCTTAAAACAGTGTATGAAATCAAATATGAAAATTGATGGGCATGCGATGAAGACACCTATGCAAAGTTAAATTAAAAAAAAAATAAAGAGTGAGTATTTAGCCTTAATTCTGCCCTGGGATGAAGCACCTAACACCATGAGCTGCCATAGCCATATATTCCCTCTCAAATAATGCAACACAGAATGCAGTTTCTTCCACATGTAGGGAAGAATCTTCATTCCCATGTGCTTCAGCTTACAATGTTTAAAGCAGGCCCAAAATGCACATTCAAAATGTATACCCATTGAACCAAAGCCTTCTTCCAAAATGTTTTTGTGTAAGAAGTGGCAACGTTACTGGATGCATTGTTGTGCACATAAAACCGTGCCTTTTCTCAGCACTGCTTTCCTAGCATGTTCAATAGTCACAGTGGCTTACGAAGAAATCAGTTGTATGACCAATTCACGTCTGCTGGAATTATTAAATAATTAAAAATAATAAAGCATTCAGCTTAAAAAATGACAATTTAAAATCAGTAATATTGATGCGGCCGAGTTTCATCTATCCTGAAAGGGAAACAGCCTTGACAAGACCATATTTTTAAATAAAATGAGTGCGGTATTATTCTATCAGGTCTCTTTAATTCCAGCATCATAAAAATGTGGTATATCTTTATTGATAGACTTTAGCTGGTGAATTCTCTTCTCTGCAGCATATATATGTTAATGATTTTCTCGGCACTGACATACAATATGTTTAACCAGATGATTTTTCCTTTCATTCAGAGTTACCTCTCTGAGCAGTAATTTAGTGGGCAGTTCTCAAATGACATCTCTGAGAAATACATGCACTGCATTTTGTTAAGAGTGTATTTTAATGATATCTTGCTTGACCATGTTTCTTTTTTGTAGAATTGTAAATAATTCCTACTCTTCTTGTGATCCACAGCTGAAGGGAGACAAGACTGCAGGATGCTATCAAACCCAGTGCGTTTGTGATCACAGGTGACTTTGCAACAGGTTTTTAGTACAAAAGAAAGCAGAAAATCCTCTCCTTTGTGACAAACCACAGAAGAGACTCCAAATCCTGAAAAGACAGATACATATATATGCATTCTTAAGACAGCATTAGCACGTCATAGGAAAGAGCAGGCGGCACCTGGAGCCAGAGCATCCCCCGCTGCCGGGAGCTGCACGGGCACAGAAGTGCAGTGCGTGAACAGTCACAGCTGATCTCAGCGCATTGCAAATGTCACTCTAGTCAGGCAGGGGATGTGCTCTCTTTAATGATATCACTGAACAGATTACATAAATGAGTGAGAATTTATGTACAGAATTTGCATGTGTTTGCAACTGATCTGAAACTTATAAATACATTTCTGTATTTATACGCACAAGTAAATTAATATTGATTTCCAACCACCAAAATGGCATTCAAGTGCATGTTTCCAGGTGCAAAGTATTTAGCTAGAGAGCAAAGCAAGTGAATTTGCAATGAGAACAGTAAAACTGTGGATGCAGCTCTGGAAAGAATGATTTGCATTGTTTGGCAGCAGCGCCGCGAGGCTGCAGATGTTGCTGGTCTCTCCTGTGCAGGGCACTGTACAGTGGCTCTACAGAGGGGCTTGTCCCAGCAGCCACCAGTGAAACAAGTGCTTCGGCACAGCAGCACTGGCCTGGTTCCCCAGTGGGTGCTCGTTCCCTGCCCCAAAGAACTTTATTGTACTGGGTGCGCAGCTCAACTAAATGGGTAGGCCATTAAAGATTTACAGGCCATTGACACTAGCTGGCTCAGGGACATTGCGGCTACTGCATGTGCAGTGCATGCTCCTGCACTGCTTCACTTTCAGCCCCTGCACCTCATTAGCTCCCTGAATGGCTGTCATCTGCACACACTGAGCACCCCACTCCTCCGCTTCCTACCTCTAGCCCCACCATAGCCACGAAGGACCATCTCCCTGGCTTCCCACCTTCCCAGTCTGTGTCCATTCGTCTCCGTACATGACCCAGAGCTGGCGCGGAGCCTGGGCTGCAGGCACCCCCCCACACTGCCATTGCACTGCAGCCCCGGCCCAGGAGTGTGCATTTGGGGCCTGGTGAGGGCGGGGAGCAGAGGAGCTGCTGGGGCTGCGTGGCTCCAGCCCAAACCGTTTCCTTAAAAACCAAGGCTTTGGTTTTTAAGCAAGGTTTTACTATCACCTCTCTATGGATTTACTTCCCTCTCCCCTGCACCCCCAACTCCTCCTGCTGTTCGGTGCATTTTTCCTGGGTATGCTTTGTTGTTTTTGGGTTGTTTTGTTGTTATTGTTGCTTGCAGCCACTGGAGAGTTCCCCTTCCTCTGGTTAATGGCCCATTACCCAGCTCTTGCCATGCAGGGGTAGGGCCTGGGAATTGCTGAGTTCTGGAAAATCCTCCCGAGCAGGGAGCACTTCGCCAACAACAAAATCCTCTTTTTTTTCAGAGGGGATTCTGCAAAACGGGGTGGTGAGAGGGAACAGTCCCCTGTAGGAGGGATGGGGACAGAGCCCACGGGACCGTGGGGTGAGCGCGGGAGGGAGCCCGTACCATTGCTGCCTCCTGGAAACAGGCGCTGGCTGTGGGGAAGAGGGGGGAGAGGAGAGAGCTGGATTGTTAAAGGATTCAATGAGCTGTGCCCAATGTATTCGCAAGGTGCTTAAGACAGGCAAAGCTCCTCACCAAATACGGGCGCCAGGAAGCAGCGCAGTGCACATCTAAGCAGAGGGCATGCACCGAGCCCACCAGTGTGGGGACAGCCCTGCTGCCTCGCTCACATTGCCCCACAGAAACAGGCTGCAGCGCTGTGCCACATGCCAGCCATGGAAACACCGCTCCCACCCTCAAACAATGGTTTGGTGGGCCTGTCCTTGTGTCATGTAGGGCTGACAGTATCTAAAGGGCTGTAACAAAGAAGGGGACAGACTCTTCAGCAGGGTCTGTTGTGATAGGACAAGGGGAAATGGTTTCGATCTAAAAGAGGGGAGATTTAGACTGGGTAAAAGGATGAAGCTTTTTACAGCAAGAGTGGTGAGGAACAGGTTGCCTGGAGAGGAGGTGGGTGCCCCATCCCTGGTGACATCCAAGGTCAGGCTGGAAGGGTCTCTGAGCACCTGATGGAGCTGTAGGTGGCCCTGTATGTTGCAGGGGAGTTGGATCAGATGGCCTTTAAAGGTCCCTTCCAACTCAAAGGACTCTATGATTCTGCGATTCGCAGTGTGATGCCTGCCCTGGTCCCACTGGTGGCTTGTGTCAGAACAGCTTTATACCCAGGATGCTCTGGGAGTCATGTCCAGCAGGGTGGGGAGAAGCCTTCCCTGACTGTCTTTTGGCTCAGAGAAAGACCTAAAAAAAAGTTCAGCTGGAGATTCTGGTGAAAAGGATATCTGCAGGCCCACCCTGACCACGCTCCAGTCGCTCCCAAGCAGTGAATTCGTCTAGCTGAAGCTCTGGAGAAAGTGAAAAAAATAAATATAGAGAGAAAGAAACTACCCCACCAACCACTCACACTGTTTGACATTAAAAAGTGCTGACAGCAGAGAGGGAGGAGAGGGATGGAAGAAGGGCCACTTTCATCTCATGACAGTCTCCTGCCAGCCCCAGCCACCGCGTCTCCCTCTTACCCCCCTCCTGGCCCCTTGCTTTCCAAGGCATTTTATTAAATAGGGTCACAGCCCGCATTAGAGTCCCTCCCACAGCCCCGGCCAAAGGAAAACACACGCCTGTCCCAGTGACCCCCACCCGCCCAGATCTCCGGCTCCATGGCTGCTTCCCCTGTCAAGAAGCGCGATCCCCACCCCACGGCACCTTGAAGTTGCGCAGCAAAATGTCAGGGCAAAGGGCTTCAGGGAGGGGGAAGGTCTCCCCCATTTCTTTTTCTCTTACATTAATTATCTCATTTAGTTGAAAGAAAAGTCCAAAAATTGAGCATTCTCCTGGCAATTTATGATGCTAGAATGGTAATTTATGGCTCAATACAACCTTATTTTACTCATTCTTTACACGCACATGCAGATACACACACGTATACGTACACTTAAGGAGACACTACCCTGAATTTATCACACTAAGTGCGTGCCTGCTACAAGTAAAGGGATGAACATAATTTACAAGGGAGGACGGGGAGGGGTGCGGGTGTGGGGGGAAACGTTTAGAAGAGTTAATGTTTGAAAGTTGGTCTTTGAAGGCAGAGGCTCCTCTGGATAGAAAAAGAAAACCTAACTAATTAAAACTGATGTATCAGTTTCAGAAGAAGAATGTGCTGGTAACGAAACTGCACGGGCAAAAACAACAGGTTGCAGGGTTAGCCATGGCAGCTGAGACACGATCCGGGGAGAAGGTCCTGTTTTCAGCATCAAACCAGTGCGGCTTGTCATTTAACTCCCTGAGGCAGCTGCCAAAGCTTCCTCTCAAAGCATCTGGGCCCTTGTGGGACACACAACTGGGGGCAGAAGCAAATGTGGGTCATTGGTAAGACTTGAGTCATGGCCATGGCATGCCAACAATGTGACCCACTGCAGCTCTGGTTAGAGGAGGAGGAAGGGAATGCCATCCCACGGATGTGCTGCTAGTTGTTTCAGGAGTAACCAGGCACCTTGCTTTTGCTGAGGCTTCCATGTTGGCACTCTGACATTTTTCCAGGCTGTACCACCTCCAGGGAAAATGGCAAAAGAAAATCCAATGGGAACATACTGTCTTCATTGCTGCCTTTTCCAGTGTATAGGTACCTGGGGGTACCTATGGGAGCTCCCCTAGGGCCTCTCGAAGCCAACCCTTTTCTCTAAACTTCTGTGACCCTCTGAAGTCCAGGTGAGAGGTCCTTCCACACACCACATCCAAGAAAATGAAGGCAATAAATTCTAAGCAAATAACTACACTGAGACAAGAAACATGTGCAAAGCATCTCAACTGCTATTTGCTTTTCTTTTATGCTCCTGAACTTCCCCAACTTGACAAGGCATCTGTGTCTTTCAGCTTGGAATATGAGCCACAGGACTCATCCAGTGACTTGGACCTGGGTCACATAGCAAGCAAATGCCATTAAATCGATGTCAGCCGAGTGCCAGGTGAGCCCCCTGCAGCCAGGCAATTCTTCCGCTCTGCTCTGGGGGACCTGCAGTCGATTTGATGGGGCACTGACTTTAACCTCATCCCATTGTCTTTGTACAGGACCAAATGAACAGGTTCCTCCGTATCACTGATTTCTTTTGCCCTTGCAAACCCAAAGTACTGAAAACCACCAGGATGGAAGGCAAAGTATGGGTATGGAGGAAAACGGCAAGAAATGACCTTTTGTTTAAAAAGTATAAATAGATTAAGCAGTAAGAATCATTGTTCAAATGATTTGAGAAATGCTCATTACCCAGAATGTGCCTTTCTGAAAACTGCTCAAGCTGAGAATGCCCCTTTAAAGCGATGCGGCTCCAAACTGGGCAAAAGCACACAAGACTGTGTGTCCATCTACCCAGCAAAACAGCAAAACCCCCAGCAGGTGATCTGTTTGTAAACACAGAACACCCGCTCAGCCTGGTGGGGAAGGTGTTATTTTTCTTACTGATTTCTCTGTAGATATTGGCTTGTTCACAAATCTTACAGCAACCCACAGCTGTGGCATTAAACAGGTGAGGAGAATAAGGTTTTTTCTTATTGATTTAGGGATGGTTTCATTTGTAAGCAAAAGGGCAGCTGTCAATAGACGGCATGATCTAGAGAAATCCTAAGCACGTGAGCACTCCGGAGCAAGCCTGGGACGCGGGGCTGTTGAATCAGGGCCAGCAGCCCAAACCCGGCTTTATTTCACATCGCATCATAACTCTGTTGAGTGAATGAGAGGGAAGAATTACTAAATGGGAGGATGGAGAGGGAAGAAGAAGAAAAAATGTCTGTTTCTTGTCCAATAATATCAGCAATATATTTATAGAAATGAAACAAGGCTAATCTTCATTCTTCCGTGCTTCTCAGGGAGCCCTGTCTACGTTGTCTGTTTCGTTTAGGTTTCGCAGTCTTCACCACAGAGATTATCTGTATTTTGTGTCTTGTAGAGTGCTGGGCACTTTTTATGTAATAGCAATAATCCATAAAATACACAAATAAAAAGGTTGGAGCAAGCAGTGGTGGTGCAGAATTGTTTCTGCCTGAAAAGCACAGCAACATCCAGCAAGATAGCTGCGTATTTTGATAATAAAATGTGTGCGCATTCATGTGCAGATATATATATGTACGTATATGCGTGCATACAGTCGGCAAAGGGAGTCAAGGAGGGAATAAGTTGATGGCATCTGTGTCTGTGTGGCACCTCGGCATCATGTGCAGTCCCCTGGCTGCAGCCAGAGCCCTCTGCCCGTGCTGCGAGGGACAGTGTGCAGGAGATGAGGAGTGACAGCCCGTCAGGGCGGCAGGATCAGCCCGCTGCGGAAGGGAAACTGAAGCAGGGTGTCAGCTCCAATTGTCTTTATCCCGTTCAGGGAACAGGGCTGGGCGATGCAAAGCAGAGGCAGGAAGAAAGGAGGCCGAGACATCTGGGGACTAATCCCCCATCCCCCAGGGATGCTGCACCCATTCGGGATCCGGGCTGATCCCTGCATTGCTCCTGACCCTGTTTTCCTTCATCCTGCACCCAAGGGTGACAGGTGCCCCCATTAGGGTGCCCAGAGGGACCACTGGAGAAAGTGGGGCAGCAAGAGAGTTGTGCTGCGTGCTGAGACCAGGCAGCACGCAGGGAGCCGGGGAGGGCTGGGAGGGCAAGGCCTATAATCCCCTCGGTAAATCCACGCCTGAGCTATAAAAGGATAATCCATGTGCAACCCTGGCCCCACTTACAGGATTTAGCTCTTAGTGTGGAATACTAATATTTGGCTGTTTGTTTACCCCTGTGAACTAATTTGGCAGATTCTTATGATTCTCACAGGGAGAATTTATTTCGATTTTGATATTACTCAAAGCCTTGGGTCCTGGAGTCATAGGATTATATGCAAAGCTCTGAGCAGACTTTTTTAATCCTTTTTCTTAAGAAATAACTATTTGTTGTGGATGTGGCAAAAAGCTTGAAAGCTGGCCTGCTGTTCCACAGCACAATGGCATCAGAAAGGAAGCCACTTGCTAATTCCTTTTTTCCTTTTTTTTTTTTTTTTAAACATGGTGATTTTTAAGCCAGTTTTGCAACTGTGAGCTGCGAATGGGGATCAAGCCCATGATTCCAAGGAGTCGACATGGCCAAGCCAGGCTCGGTCTGCAGATTCCCAGTGCTGCGGTGGCTCCCCGTGCCTGCTCCTAACCCAGCGACACTGCTTGGGGACTTCGGGATGATGGGCAGACACGGGGTCCTTTGCACTCAAATAATACGCGGCCTTTGAGGAGAGAGGGGGGGGTCAGGAGGAAAAACGTCACGTGTTAGGATCAGGAATTCAGCCCTCAATTAAAAAGTAACTTTCTAACCTCGGACAATGCAGAGAATGGCTTTAAAATGTGACACACGCAGCCCCTTAAAACAGAGAGCCAGTAAAAGAATCCCAGCTATGTTATTTTTATAATCTTGGTGGTTTGAGGGCTTGCTCTTTGATTTTTGAACAGTTTCAATTGAGTGTACGAGGGAAGATGTGTTTGTTTTTAATGCAAAAAGCAGCGTTCGTTGCAAAGCGTAAAGAAAGGGGATGAAAATCACAGTTCTCTCTGAACATCTTTGTGAGAGTTCCTCTCCCAGCACCCTGAAAGAAATTAAAGGCTGCAAGTATAATCGCAATTAGAAACAGGGCAAGCTGGGATGTTTCCTAACTATTTGTCTCTCAGTTTAGGAAAATACCGATTTTTAATTCTGCACCCAAATAATTTCTTCTGAGATGATTTAAGTACCCGCCTAACGTGGAAATGCTGCAGAAGGGCTCCACAAGCCAGGGCCTCGAGGACAAAGCTGGCAATAAAATAACAAAATTTATCACAATAAAAGAGTTCTCTCCCGTAGTAAAAATGGAGGCAGTTCCTAAAAAACAAACCTTCGTAAATCAGGCAAACAAGACAGGCAGATGAGAATCACATCAGACAGCGGAAATGAGGCAAAAATAATTTAAATCATTCACACGTTTTGAAACTTCGCAGGACTGAGAAGAGAGCACAAAATCTCGCTGAATAAATCAGGGACGCCGCCAAAATTTGCGATAACAGTTTCAACTGGGAGCACCAGGTACAAATCCTGGGAGGCCAGGAAGTTTTTAGAGGACGCACGTGCAGCGCAGGTACCTGTTGTATTTTCCTCCTCGGCAGATCTTCCTGCAGAGCTTCTTTTGGACGCCTCAGCCTCTCGGGCTGAACAGGGAGCTCCACAGGCTTGCTTGTTCCCACCCAGCTGCGTGCCTGTGCCGGAGCAGAGCAGCGGGCGAGCGCACGAGGATGCTGGAGCAGTCCGCAACACTCCCTTTCATTCCCAGCCATACCCTGCCAACGTGCGTGTGGCTAAATGCACGCACCGGCTGTCATTTTTACCCCTTGCTCAAATGCTGACAGCCGGTTCCATCTCTGGTAGTCGCTGGTAATAATTAACCTGAAATGATACCGAGATTTGGAAAATGGCACCGGGGATAATTCCCCAAATTTGTTATGAAGACAATGGGAAGGGGAACAATGTATTCACACAGACAAAGGGGAGGCAGCGTGTGGCTGCCTGATTTTCCAGGGGTTTGGACTTCTGTTTCCTGCTCTTTTCTTTTCTGCTTGTCTTCCAGCGACAGGAGTGAAGAGCCCTCAACATTAGCCAAAACTGAGGGAAAAACATGCAAGATTGGAAGCGATCTGTTTGTTTAGTTTATTAATAAGATCCAGGGGTGACTTGCTTCTGCATATGTACTTCTTCCTAGGGAAGAAATATCAGGTACTAAAGAACTCTTTAATCTCCCAGAGAAAGCCGTAACAAGAACCGACGGATAAATGCTGAAGCCAGACAAGTCCCAATTAAAAAATAAAGAAGGGAACTATTTTTATTTGTTTTATTTTGTACAAGGAAGTCAGGGCAATGAACCGTTCGAGCCGGCTGTTACAGGAAGTGCCAGAGTCTCCCTGGCTCAGCCTCTTCGGATAAAGACTTGTGTTCCTTCTGGGAGCACAGCTTGACTCACACAACTTATTGTACGCAACAGAGGGGCAGCAGGGTGTGCGTCTGTGGCCCACATTACACAGACAGTTCTACAAAATCATCCAAAAGTGTTCTGTCTGTTTAAACCGTATAAAAACTTTTAGCCTCTGCCTCTTTTAAACTGAGGGCTTAATTAAAAAAAAAAAAAAAATCAGGAATATGAGAATTAAAATCCCCAACAACCGAACAATTATTAAGGAAAAAAAAAAAAAGGGAATCAGAGGGAATGTGTAGCAGCCATGATGCATGCGGGGCGACCACAATGGCGGGTGGCAGGACAGCACGGTCAGGGCTGTCCCCAGCACCATGGGCCTTTGGGGAAGGGGCTGCTCAGGCTCCATGGAGAATCCTGCCTCGCTGGTTTCCAGCTGAGCAGTTTTCCACACTCAATGGCCGTCCCTGCTGCTTTCATGCAGGGATGTACTCTAGCTCAGAAGAGAGCGGTTCTGTTTAGATAGCCCCAATCCTAGCTTTACCTCATCCCTTCCAGCAGAGTCACTGTAATTAAGATTTGTTAAGGTTTGGAAGAAATCTCATTAATCAGATAAGATCTGAACTTTATTTTCTTTTTAAAGACCCAATTTGATCTCTCTTGCTTGTGATAATTGCTCTCCTCTTCTGACATGGAAATTCATTTTCCAGGCACATAAAACACAATAGATTTCCATTGTCAACAGCAGCAACCCCAGGAGAGTCAAAAAAATATTCCTCCAAAGGCTAAAAAGACTGTTGGGATCAAACCCAGAGGCAGTTGGGGAAAGGGAGCACAACAAGGGGTGCCGCTGAAGGGAAGTGGGCTGGGAGAAAGGGGTTTGCGCTGTTCCCAAAGGGGCATCAGTGCCACGGGGGGAGTGAGGACAGCAGGACCCCACTGCAGCCCTCAGGGTACGGGGCTGAGCCACCTTGGCCTGCTGAGGGCTCCCTGAGCTGAGGGGAAAGAGCATCCTTCTCCCGAGTGTATCGGGAACCAGTGCTTCAAAGAGCGATCAGAAACGCTCCCGGACGGCTGACATTTCACATGAGGCAACACCAGGATAAATGACACACTGTGAAATATACTCCACCGCATCAAATTCTATCAATCAGCAGGATTCCTAGTTTCTAAATGTCAGGTGTGGAACATGTACTCCGTGGGAACATCTGAATCAGAGGAGGCTCCCTCTCCTCCTGTTCAGCTGAGCAGCAGGTGCTGGGTTGGGGGCCCCAGGATGGAGCTGGGCCACGGCTGGGTGCAATGCAGACAAACAGAGCACATTCACCCCAGGGCCTGCTGTCTCCAGGAGGGATGGGCAGCAGCACACGACGCCCCCCGGCAGCCCCTCAGCTTCAGCCCAGCTGACCTTCACCTTCATCACATCACACCAGCCCAGCGGTTGAGCACCAAGGTCGGAGCTATGCCCACCATCTCCCTGCTGCTGCTCATGCCACCCTGCCTGGTTTGGGCCCATCCACACCAAAAGGTCCACAGCTACAAGTGGCTTCAGCCATCCCATAACCATCACCAAACTGCAGTTTTCCAGGACTTCCGCAGGGCCACATGGTCCTGCAGTGGCAGAAGGCTTCATCACAGCTCAGCCCAGCCACCTTCTGGAGATGCTGAAGCTTGGAGGAGCAGGCAGGGACACAAACTGCTACCAGGCACTCGTGGCTTCCCAGGGACAGGCTCTCTCTGGGGTGGCCAGCATGGTGGGCTGTGGGCAAGCAGGGTGGCAAAGCAAGGCAAGCCCTCCCACCACCAGCTGTGGGCACAGTGGTGTGCTGAGGTGCTAATAGAGACCTAGGGCGAGCGTCCCAGCCCTGCCTGACTCTCGCCCTCTCTTTGCAGAGAGAATCTGCAAACATATTAATCTCATCTCACACACAAACCCTCCGTCCTGATCCCAGAATCCATATATTAGGAGATTTGCATAAATTACCAGCTATCAATGGAGCACATGAGGTGCGGGGGCTGAAAGCCAGCGCCCTTGCCAAGAAAACGGTACAAGAGGACTGGAAAGAAGGGAGAGGGAGGGGGCTGTGAGCACAGCCCTGGTGAGCAGAGGGCTGCAACATCACGGCTTTATGTTGCTCACTGCAGCCACTGTACCCTGCTCCATTCCTCCTCCTTTGCATGCCCTGTGCCATGGCACCTTTCCTCCACAACTCCCCTGAGAAGGAAGGGTGAGCACCCTCTCTGCCCTCCACTGCTCACACCCATTGGTGCTGGGAGCACCCGCTGGGCCCGGGCCCATGATATGGTTGTGGTGGTGGGTACAAAGGTAGCAGGGAACAGGGAAAGAGCTCCTCACTGCACCACCTTGCACGATCAATGGCTTTGCATTTGCCATCCACAGCAGAGATCGCCCTCACTTTCAGCTTCTGTGAGACAGCAGGGTTCTGGAGAACCAGTATTGCATGCCCCACTGGGGCATTCAGCAGGTCCTTGCCTCCCAAGGGGCTTTGCCTCTGCTGTGAGAGCAGGAAGGGGTGAGCTCAGCCATAGCTGGCACCACCTGGCCCAGGCACAGTTCTGCCTGCCTCAGGTGCACTGAAAAGGGCATTCAAGGCTCTCTGAGCCACGAGGAACATAGGCAATGTTTGATGAGGGTTATGAGAACCAGGAGCAGAGGCCTTCGTGGCACATAAATACTGAGAGGAAAAAAAAAGAAGTAGTGAAACAAGCCCCTATCCACAGGCTGATGACCAAGCAGAAGGCAGACCCAGCAACACTCCAGTGTGGGCTAGGATGAGGACTCATTGGGATGAAGCTGGTTGGCCAGCTCCATCCCCATCACATTAGAGTCTGGGGCAGAGCCCCCCATTGCCACCACCCCAAGTCTCACAGGTGCCAGTCTGAGGCGAGTCCTCATCCCAAGAGGGGACAGAGACGGGTCCTCCCCAAGGCGGGCAGCGTGCCTGGCTTCTCCTGCAGCACCTTCTGAGCCTCGCAGGCAGCAGCCCCGGAGAACATTCCTGCCGGGGAAGAACCCCTGCTCGGGGTCCCTTTTGTCACCTCGGAGCACAGCCCGCTCCTCCCGCAGTCTGTTGCTGCCCTCTCGGGTCCGGCGCCCGCATTGCAGCAAGGTGCGGTGGTGGTGGGAAAGGGGGTTAGGAACAAGCTCCCTGCACCAGAGCATGCTTTGGGAGAGACACCTGTCCTTCCTCCTTTCCTCTGGACAGATGGATATAACAGCTGAACCTGATGTGTCCATAGGCTGCTGTTAGATGCTCGATGCACGAACAGAATAGGCACAGACTTAAGCAAAACTATGTGGCTATAGGACAACTTACATAACAACACAAAAATGCGACGTACAGCACTTGCTTGTAATAGCACAGCACCTAGCACAACAGACACCATCCGTCCTGCGACACCAACGTGCAGGAGTAGGTCCCTGTTCTCATGGACCTTCACAGCTCACGTATGTGTAGTCCAGGAGAAGCAAATCCAGCCTTGGTCGAGCACCAAGGGTTTCAAAGAGGAGGCCGAAGCGGAATTGAAGCTCATGCCCCGCACCGCTGGAGCATCAGGACTCTATGCCCTCGGACCAGGAGCGCGCAACCCCGGGCAGCCCCATCCCATGTCCCGCGGGCGCTCCGCGGAGCTGCGCACGGACCGCGGGCTCCACGCTGTGGCCAACGCGCGGCAGCACAGGCGGCTCCGGGAAGGGACGGGCCGCTGCCAACCCCAGCCGCATTTGCAATTTTGTCACTCCCAGCGTCCCCAAAACTGCAGCAAAATTCACCCCCTTTGGGTCTGACCTCTCCTCTCTTGGGCCCACGGAGCAGCTGCCCCTATGCTTACTCAGGACGCACACTTCAGCCCAGCTACAAGACTGCTTTTAAGCTTTTTAAAAGCGAAATCGGGCCCTGAGGTGCCAGACCCTGAGGCTTTCACATCCCATCGCAGCCACCACCTTTAATTGTAAACCTCACGTAGGATCATATCCCGATGCCAGGGGTTGACATGGGAGTTTTCCCACCCAGCACTCCTCTTTTGCTGTCCTTACACGCATGGGTACTTGTGAACATGTCCGGCTTCACCCACATCATGATTGCATTTGCCTCAGTGCCTGGGAACCGCCTGTCCGGGACTGGTTGTGCCCCATGCAGGGACACTGCATGGTGGCAGTAAGGTGCCTTAACAGGGCAACATCTAATGGCCTAGCAATAGGCGTCCAGCCAAGCAGATGCACAAGGCAGTGTCACCATTAACAACTCTGCCCCAGGAGAGAGAGGGTCTGACAGAAGAACCTGCAGAAGCAGTAAAACCAGACCAGCCAAAAATGAGATCCGGTGATAGGTCTTACATGAATCAGTGGGGGCCTTTTTAGCTCTGGAGCAAATTCCTCAGAGCAGCAGTGGAGGTTCTTCTGTCCTCGTGCCTTCAAACCCTGACAGAAGGCCCTTTGGGAAGGAGGGCTTAGACAAAAGAAACCAGGAGAATTCCCGTAGTTACCCACAAGCTTACAGAGTAACTGAACAGCTGCTTCTTGACTTAAAATCTCTCCCCGGCTGCGCCTGAGCTGCACAGCTCTTTCAGGTGTGACAGGCAGACCTGCCTCCAGTATCACAGCCTCTGTGTGGGTGGGGACAGTGACTCAGGTGGCTTCTTAATCTGTCACAGGAACAACCATCATGTACCCATCAACCTCACCAATTTCCAGTTTGCCTTAGGATCAATCCAGCTGCTGCTGTAAGCAAGAGGAACACATTCCCATTCCTGACCTGGTCATAAGCCAGAAGGAAATCTCTGTGTTTTCCTCCAGATGCCTTTCACCAGGGTCAGAGCAACTGCACTGCAACCCCTGGCACAGAAGTAGTGCCAACGCAGAGAGGACCCATCTGCTCTTCAGGACCATGGCTCCCTATGAACATCTGAAGTGCTCCCTCCACTAATCCTTCTCAGAAGTACCCCCCCCTTTGGAGCAGCAGAGGCTCTCCCAGCTATGCCCACAGTTTCCCAGGAGCTCCCCAATGACTTTGCTAGATGTAAGCTCAGGAGCGCAGGGCCCTGTTTCAGCCTCCTGTGCATCCACTCGTGCTGGAGGGCAATACCGTAACTGAGAGCTCACATAGAAGTATCCTAGGACCCCAGAGACTCCAGACCTCTAGTTAGGCTTCAGAGAAACACACCACAATGAGCTAAGAAAACCCATCGCTCACTCATTTGCTTCAATTTTCACTCAAATTCCCTCAAATCTAGACCACAGCTCTCCTGCCACCCACTAGAGGCTTTCTGCCTTCCAGTAATCCAGCTCCATTTTTATGGCAGCACAGAGGAGTTTGCTCACCTCTGATGTATTTGAAATCTAGGGAATGTGGAGCAAATGTAGAACACTGTGGAGTGTGGAGATCTACACATTTTGGGTTTGAGATTATGTAGGCTCACAAGAGGAGTTGAAGGATCAGAGAAGAGGAAATTATCATGCTAATGTATCCAGAAACAGAAAGCCTTACTGTCCTGCACTTCCCAGTAGGAATAGGACATAACATCTCCCCAGTACCCCAGCTCTGGTGGCAAGAGATAAGAACTGGTGTTCTCAGCAGAGAGCTGACATAGGTACAGACTGTTGCTCTCAATACGTGAGGTCTAGGAGACTTCCACTTCCAGATCTCTGAGCAGACTGGTGAGACCTAGCAGGGAAAAAGCATCACTTACATCTTTTTTATGTGAGGAAGTGAGGCTCAAAGTCCCTGAATTTAGTGCTGACGTAGCACAGAAATACCTAAAGAAAAGATGAAGCTGGCAAAAGGCTACAAAACATAGGCAGCAAAGCAGAGAATGGAGTAGGCAGGGAGGTATTCAAACAAATGCAGAGCACTTTACAAGGCACAAGTCTTAAGAAGACCTTCACAGTTGAAGTTGACGAAAGGAGAATATTCTGTGTTTGGTTTTTTTTTTGGAGGGGCATCCTTTGAGAGTTGCCTTCATGTGAAGGTTAAGATAAGAGAGGAATTCTGTAGGTAAATGTCTGTTCTCATAGAGGTAGGCATGCCTTAGCTTGATTTGGTAGTGGGACAACAACTTCTCTGTGATACATAAGTATTAGCAAAGGCAAGCATTCTTATAGCTGCAAACATTATGAGTGGCTAAACTAGCAGACACACCAGGCAATAAATATAATCATTCTTTCTAATATACCATGTTCAGGGAGATGAGATTAAAAGCAGAAATATGGAATAAGGAAAACATCATTGAATAACAATTCACAAAAAACTTCTCCCATCATTATTCTCACCAATTCTATCCAGAGCTGAACACACACCTTGACAAAGCATTTTGCCTTACCAAAGCCCAGCCTTTGGCAGTTTGCTGTACAGAGCCAGAGACATCCATCCCAGCCTGCCTGGGATCTCACTGAAGTCACACTTTGCTAATGATCCAGGCACTTGAGTCTCAGGTTCCACGATCAGATACCACGTCCAAGATAAGGCACGTTCACATGGTTGTGGACAAGTTAGCATGGAAATGAAAGGTCCTATGGTGACAGGCAGAAAGAACTTACTGCTCTTCCACACTAGCCTAGCTCCCCACTATGTTCCTTATATTCCTGAGATGCAGTGATTTTGTCTATTTTGTTCCATTTAGGTAGTTCTTACTGTCACTGGTTAGTCTGAGAAGGTTTCTCCCCAGAGAGGACTGGAGTCAGCTCCAGTCAAAATGGAGCCAAGCTGCTCATACCTTAAATCCAATGGGATTTCCCATTTTGGTGCCCTTGTTCCTTCAGAAGCAATTCCCTCATCAACTGCTCAGCAGGTCTGGCCACCAGATCCAGGACTCAGGGCAGTCAGTAGGGCCGCCAGGGCTATATACCTTCTACTACTGAAGCCCCTGGGTCCCTTGGGGTCCCATCACAGCCGGGTGGCACTGGCAAAGCACATTTCTACTTTCCACCCACTCAAAGACAACCTTCTTCGATGTCAGAAAAAGGGAATTTGTTGTATAGAAAGAAGAGGAAAAACACCTTTTTGATACTTCTGCTACTCATAAAAGAATCACTTTCACACACTGCCCTGACATGCCCTTGTCCCCTTTCAGTAGTTACATCAAAGCAAGAGGTTTGAAGACTGACAGCAAGCTCATGGAGTGAAATCTCATTGTATTAGACATGAAAGTCTCAAGTTCGGTTCCAGTAAGTGACATGGCTTCTTGGCAGGGCAAAAAATGGTTGCTCCCAGGAAGGTTCTGACCGCTGCAGGCTCTGAGAACACATTACCCGAGGCAGCAAAAGCAGATAGAGCCTGGAGGCACAAAAAGTGACCAGGACTCAGCGCTCCCTTTCTGGGAGGCCAAGGCAGCCGTTAACCTGCAGTGACTCTGCAGCTCCCAGCCTGAGCCAGGCCTGATCCACCTAGCCCATCAGTTCTGCCTCATTGACTGCACACAACCTCTTGCAAATGCTGCTGTAAACAGCACACTCTTGGAGGAGGCTGGAAGGTGGCACTGGTGAGGTTCACAGGCCATCTCCTGGCTCCCCTCTCTAAGCACAGCCACCTTGCCATGGGAAGGAAACCTTTGGCAGCTGTCTTGTGCTGAGAGACAGGGCTCGCTGAGTGTGGCTGAGTAATTCCAGCCTCTCCGTCACTGCAGCTGCATGCATCCTCGTTCTCCCAACCCAAGGATCGCTGCTTCGCTGAATCACCCCATTAAATTGCTAATATCTTATTGTTCTTTAAGATTTCGAAACTTGCTGCGAAACGTTTACAGATAATTTTTTTTGCCTGCAGTCACTGTGCCTAATGCCCAGTCATTGAGTGCCATATGTGTTTATATGCACTGCAATTTTCCACTTGATTACATTTTACCACAAACACTTTCATCCACTCCGCAAAGACAGCAGCAACACATCCATAACGTTCAGAGCAGCCCAGATAGACAGTGCCCAGACAGAAATATCTCCATACCAGCCAGGGCACCTCGAAATTTTGGATTCCTGACTGCAGCTGATTCAAATTCTAGTCCCAAAGTCCCCAGGGCCACAAGCACGTCTGCCACCTAAAGAACGCATGCAGAGTTAGCCTCATGCTCCAGCTTTCCCACTGAACACGGGACACTCACTGTGGGGAAGTGACAAGCATCTGCCATGTGATGATTAAGAGCTCTCAGTCAAGTATCATCCACCTGAGCCCGCTGTACTAACAAGCTCTGCTGACAGACACACTCAAGTTCACTGAGAAAAGTCCTCATAACCCTGAACACATTCTGAATTCACCAGGCTCTGAAGCCATTTCAGTGAATCATAGAATCATTAAGGTTGGAAAAGACCACTAAGGTCACCTAGTCCAACCATCATTTTATGGGTTGGGATGAAATACTGCACATCAGGTGATGTGCTGTCTAGGGTAAACTCATCAGGTCTTATAATCAACTTCCTGTTTAAATAAGGTACAGTTAGATCAGGTCAGGGCCTTGGTCATTCAAATTACAGTTAATTCTAAGGGTGGAGATTGGAGATACCATAGCCTACCTCAGCAAGCAAAGTTGAATTTAACAGGTGAAAGCAACAGTGAGAGCCCACTGCTGGACACTCTCAGCCTCCCCTTTCTACGGTTTAGCTTCCTGAGAAGGAAAAGACAAACCCAGCTGCATTCCGCTTGCTGCTGATGTCTTTCTCATGAATTTTGTCACTGCAGTGCCACATGACTCAGAGCCTTCAGTGCACACAACAGGCAGGAGCTTGTAAAGACCTAGATCCCACTGGGGCTGTCCATGATTTAAAACAGGCTCTCTAGGACAGTCAGTATTAGCCACATTGGTCAGACTTTATTTCTGCTGATCTCATATGTTCTCTGAAAACTCCGACTGAGGTAAATTGCTCAAGACCTTCAGCATACTCTCTTCTTAAGTTACATTCAAGAAAGAAACATTACTTCCCATACTAGATGTAAACTGTCCTGGCTATCTTCTG
The DNA here is from genome assembly GCF_002078875.1 of Numida meleagris. Taxonomy (NCBI): domain Eukaryota; kingdom Metazoa; phylum Chordata; class Aves; order Galliformes; family Numididae; genus Numida; species Numida meleagris. The sequence goes on along the minus strand of NC_034413.1, from coordinate 18,360,503 downwards.
CTGGGAAATAAAGCCCTGCTAATTAGAGTCCCATTGCTGACTGCACACAAGGGAGCACGTGTAACTACCCCTTGCCAGAGAAGAGGCATTGAAGCCATCAGCAGTCACTGGCCTGGAGTCACAATGCCCGTGTTCCTCACCATGGGCACATGAGCACAAGCCTATGGAAAGCAAGTCAGGTCAACGGCCCAGCCATAGCTGCTCTGCCAAGCATTTACAGCCTTTCATTCAACAATATGCTTAGCATCACCAGCACAAAATCAATATTTCCTTGTGAGGGCTAGTTTAGAGAAACTCAACAATGACTTTGGCAGAAGTCACTCCCAAGACATGGGGCAGCATGTCTATCAAAGGGAGTGCACATTGCCCTTTCATCTGCTGGAACATGCTTGTTAACTCCTCTTCTGCTCAAGTCTTCTTACCTTCCAGAGATCTGATGCAGTCAGCCCACAGGGAGCAAAGACATTTGATCCAAATGAGGTCGTTGTCCTCCCTTAGGGCTTCAGCTGCAACAGCTTTTAGGTCTGTATCCAAAGGGCAACCTTTTCACTAGGTGCAAAACAAATAACAGAGGTGTAGAAGCAAGGTTGTGGTTTTCCCTCAGTGCTTTCTCTGAACCCACCCAGTGTGCTGCCTGTAGGCTCTGCTGACTCTCACATCTATCACATACAACAAGAACCCAAGCTCATATGGTGAATAGTGGGTAGCAGTGCCTCATAGTAGGGTGTGAGCTGTCAGTTGACTCTGAGAAGCTATCACTAGCCTGACTGCTCCTTCCAGAGGCATAGTTGCATTGAACTAGAGGTGGCTTTGAGCAAGAGGTGCTGCCTTCCAAACACAAGCAGCACCTTCTATCTGTCCTGCTCTTTACCCTGAGGAGCTGGTGCAGTCTTACTCTAGGGCTTTTCATCCAGGATGAGTCTGCTCGCTGTCTTCTAATCTCGGCTCAGGGCTTGTTACTTATCTGATAGGAATGTGAGAATAGAGAGGATCCCTTTGGTCAACATACGTAGTCTCCTACCTTACGATATGTGACCACTTACTTTCACATCAAGTCTTCGCAAGGTCTTTACATCATATTCCATCTGACTTCTAGTGGTTCTCCTTCACTACCTCCTGTACTTCTGTGACTGTTTGTTACAGTCCATTGTTCTGCACAAAGTCTTTAGACCTCCCCAGAAGCCCTGGGCAGATTGGTCATTTGTGGGCCTCTCCTTCCTGCTTCAGATGGTATTTGCTTTCACACTAAGAGGAGAAAAAAACTCTAGAATTGTGGCATGCCTTTGTTCCATCATAAGGGGATGGAAGATGCTGTAAAACTTGACTAGAGCAGATCAGGGAACACGATGCACCCTTCCTCCTAGGTAGGCGGGAGAGCATTTGCAATAGCACATACACTGGCCCAAGAGCTTCCCTGGCTGCAGGTGAATGGAAGGCATCCTCATTATAATACAAGTCCAGGTCAACCAAAGCAGAGATACAGAGGCAACTTCCTTCCTGCGCCAGACAAGGGGAAGTTTCCCAGGAAGGCCTTCACACCCATTAACAAAATCATTCCTATTCTTTTTTCCTTGATAATCCCAGCCTGCTCATCTTTTTTTCTCCAACAGCTTTTACATCCAGCCTTTCTTTTGAAGGCTGATATTTTTCTGAGCAGCATGGTTTCTTCCTGATTGCCTTTGCACTGAAACCAAGATGAGAAGAGGGAGGAAGAAAAATATGACACATTCAAGTGATAGAGAGATTACACATTCATCACAGCTAACGGGGACCCTTATGGCACCCTAACAGGATGCTGCCCCACTGTCCATTTGCACAGCTGGATCTACTGGAGTTTCCTCCCTACTTTTTTGATGGTACCACTCCAGGAGAAGTGGCCGATTTGATTGGTGAGAGAACACGAGGGGTGTCAAAGAAGGTGCTCACAGACATTTCTTGGCTGCCTCAAGAAAATAAAGGCCATCACTGAGCCTGTCAAAATGATTAATCGTTTACAGGGAATGAGGGGGAGGAGGGAGAGGAAAGGAGAAGGAAGGCAAGGAAGGAGGAGAGAGACAGATGGGATGGAGAAAGCTATGAGTGAACAGCAAAAGCAGGAGTCACATGTCTGCCCCTGCGCTGGGGAGGAGGTAGAAGCAAGGGCTTCAGGCTGTGTTTAGAGTCAACTGATCGCAGACAAACTGGTCCTTCAGAGCCCACTACTCTGCCTGGACACTCCCACCTCTGCTCACTCTGCAGACTTGCACCACCCCGAACGTAGCTGCAAAGCCTTAAGAGCTGTCCTTCCAGAGCAGGCTCAGACCTGACAGATAGATTGACCCAACACTGCAACTCCCCAGCTCCACAAAACTCACATATGTTAGCTCAGATGAGGCAATGAGCTCCTGATATGCCAAGGAAGGCCTTACTGACCCTACACTCTCCAGCTCCATAGCTGACAGGGGCTGGCATTTGACCTGAACACCCATCAGCAACACTAGTTTTTGCTGCCTGCCTGCAAAGTCGCTGCCTGACACACTCACACTCCCTGAGCAATGAGACCATTGATTCTCTCAGCTGTTTTAGTGATGAGTGTGGATGAAAAGCCCGGGTAGATCCTGTCCTGAGACCTGTTGTTTTCCCCATCATTTTGAGATCATCTGGTGAACACCACAAGCCACTGGGAAAATCCAGGCTATCATTTCTTTGAAATTGTAGCCAGTTGGGAATGAAGTGAAATAGTTTCAATTCTCCCCTTTTGAGATATCTTCTTTGATCTCCAGTCACAGAAAGAATAATCACCCTGACAGAGACCTCTGCCTCAAGTGAATGGCCCAGCCTTGCAAAGCAAAAATTTGTCACTGAACTCGATGAATCCAGTAAGCTCCAGTCTTGAGGTGATACACTCAGCAACCTTGTACATTCCACAGTCTGCCAGCCTCTCTCCCAAGTTATATCTGTTGATCTAATCAGAGACAGCGCCTCTTCCTGCAAACACCAAGATGTTTAGCATGACAAGACTTGGAAATACATATACAACATGTCAATTAATTTAGAGAACTGAGAATGTTACCTATGGCCCTGCACTGCAATAATACTAAATTCAGCTCACATGAACCCTACTGCAATATGCCTAAAGCTCCCAACATCTGCCATAACCCCATGACGCCTTCTTCTCCTTTGAGCTAGCCACTCTCTCCTAAATACCCTTCCTGTGCTTAACCTTCACCCTACTGTTTGCCCATGCAACCAGGACTGCGTGTGTGTACATATATGAAGCTGCTGCCTTCTCCAGCTGATGAATACAAATTTGTCCTTGCAATTGCACTCAGTGAAACTACTTAGTCTCCTACACCCAAGCTGTAGTTATTACCATGCCCGTACAAGATGCATACATTTAAGGTGATTGTCTCTGTGTGACAGAGCTTTGGTTGGGACAGGGAAATGGTTGGAGCAACTGTGGGAGAGCTTACTTATAGACTAATCACATGAAGAAAAAATTGTTTGTTTTGAGAATGCTAAAATACTTAACCTGTTTTCCCCTTTTCTCCATATAAATGTTTCCCAATGAATAGGAAATTTCAAACAGAGTTAAGCTATTGCAATTAAGTTGATGGAACAGTCTGGACTATAAATCTGAAAGCAAACCTGTGGAATGTTGCTCTGTATCTCGCTGGCCACTGGCTTACTGACCAAGTTGAGCATTAGGTAAACCGGTATAAACTGATGACATCCTGCTCATAAAATCCAGCCTGCTAAAAATAGTCAGAAGAGTACAGCTGTAACTCTGCATGACAAGGACAGGTTCAGTGAAGAGCTCCAAGCTGGAAGGAGCTTCAGGATTGCTTTTACTGCAGTATAGACACCATACTCAAATCTACTACTGCTGCATCAATTTTAACACAGGACCTTTGTGATCAATGGAATTGTGACTTGTAGCTTAAAACAGTCCCTAGCTGGGTTGTATGATCCTTGTTACATTAGGTGCTCTTTAAAAAAAAGGTTAACCCACAGCCTTGTTCTCAAGCATGATTTCATGCTGGATCAAAAATACAGTCAATGGTTAAGCAGTGAAAAAGTAGCATGGAAGGCTGAGAGTCAAAGCTTGAGCAGCCTACTTAGGGGCACACTATTATGCCATAAGATAATGTGTAAGGAATACTCTTTCCAACTTTATTGCTCTGACTGGTTTAATAACCTCTCAGCAGATGCTGAGAAGCATAACTTTACGTTCAGTAAACAAAGAGCATTACAGACTGGGCACATACGGAGGTCTACAGGCCATTCCTGTGAAAGAATGGGGTTTTACAAAGGTGTCATATCCCTGTAGATCCACTCAGCAAGGGCACTGCACCTCACCTATTCCATTAGCTACCCCTTGTATAGATAAATTTAAACCCTCACCTGGGGGGTGGGATCTGCCAACCAGTAGTAGATAGATGCTGTTCTGGCCACTATACCTCTGTTGGTGTTTCCTTGCAGCAGCAGTTGCACAGGACGCTTTTGAAGATGAGAGCTGTAGAAACGTGTATTACTTGTTTTTCCATGTGTAGTGATAATTTGATCAAACCCCACAAAAATACAAACAAATGCATGTGCTGACTGTGTGTGCTTGGATGATCAGCTAAGGCAGCAAATGACAAACAGAGAAATCACAACTGCCTTCTTTTAACTACCTGCCACATAGCCCAGCAGGTTCCTCCTGGCTCTTGTAAGAAATGAGATTAGCAGAAGAGCTGGAACTTCTCGTGTTGCCCATTCTAATGTTTCCACGTGCCACTCAAGGCCCATTCCAGCTCTGCTTTACTGCAAAGTAGCATACAACGCTGAAGGAAAGGAGACTCAGCAAAAGTTTAACAAGTTGATTTGGTGGTTCTACTGGCAATTTGAGGCCAGGTGCTGAGAAGCAAGCAGAAGGTGTTGATGGCACAAGGAGAGGGCACCAAAATATGAGCTCTCCCTTACTAAGCAGATACTAGAGACTTACTGGGCAGCACAAGGGTTTTGCCCTGCTGCCAGCTGAGCCCCTTGCTGCCACTCCATACCTAGGCCAGGGGGCTCTGTAGAGCAGCAGTAGCACTCAGTTATACATCTCATGGACTTCATGTGGCTCCTGTGGCTGCCTCCATTGTTTGAGGGATATTCTCCCCCCCTTTCCTCTTTCTAACAAAGATTCTGATTAATGATCGCTCATTCCTAATTGTCAAATTTCTTTTCCTTCATCCTGTGTCTAATCACCAGTGACAGAAGCCATTACGCAAATGAGAGCAGACGACTTCCCACAACTGTTCTCTTTGGTAAAAGCCTTGTAATTTAAAGCTCTGATTTGTAGAGGAAAGCTGCGTTTCCCCAAGGCGTCCAGGCATCTGTTCCACTTACACTCCAAGAGGCTCTACTTCCGCTCCCTCCCCCCACAATTAGTCCTCTGCTTGCAACAAATATTTGACTTTGCAAGGCAGTAATTAGAACTTACTTTGCATGTGTTTGTCACAGTAATAGCATCTCTTTTACTTTCTTCGAACAAGAACTCCTATGCAGCTCCAAGACAGAAAATCACACCATGAAGATGGCAACTTCAGAACATCCTGGGACACTGACAGGAGATGTCATATCTCAGCTGGGATGAGAAGACCATAAAAGTAGCATAGTGCAAGGAAGCCTCTCAGGCACATGTGGTAGAAGGAAGGCTCAGAGAAAAGCCCTCTGAAAAAAGCTGTGTGTAAAGACAGTACTCCCTGCTGCAGCTGCTGCTATGCTTCCAGGGGAGGGACAGCAGCATGGCTTAACCATGCACGAACACTTACTGAGGCCCACCAAGAGACTGCCAAGGCTGGACTGCACTGTCCCCGTTCAGAGACTTCAGAGTTGGGAGCAGCTTGTCCACTGGCGAGAACTGCTGCAAAGAAAAGCAGCAGCTGCCTTAGCCAGGACCTGCCCTTTCTCCCCCCCATCAAGAGCTGCTTTGAAGCTGAAGGTCTCACCCCTCATCCCCACCTGTGTTGGACTGCCCCTGCATCACAGCTCTGCCTGCACCTGATCTCATGCCTCCTCAGTTCTAACCCTGATCCTGGCCTGCTGCTTTCACCTTGCACCTGCTTTATCACTCCAAATTTCTTGAGTGATCACTGTGCTGAGGCTGACCTTGATCACTAAGCCTGAAACAGATCCTGACCCAGTAAGAAGTTCTGTGTTTATTAATCAGCTAGGTCACCACCCTGCCTGCCTGGTGGAGCAGCCTGCTATCACTCATCCCTGGACAGAGACCCTCCTCCAGGCACCCTGAATGCTAGAAGCCCCAGAGGTGTGAAAACAGCACATCAGGCTAAAACAACATGCTTTTCTAGTCTTACAGGAAAATTCCTGCAGACATGGCCTACAAGGATTAAGTATTACTCTTCTTCAGAAAAAAAAATATATATTTTTCAAGGAACAGGAGAATGGGAGAGCAAAAGAGAAGAAAAATATCACAAGACTTAAGGTAATAAAAACAAACAAGACTAAGAGTCTGACCTATTTTTCAAATGACACAGTTCTGATACCTCAATTTCCTCTACTTCTTTGCACAACCTGAGACATTTCTGAGCTTCGTGCTACCAGCAGTGCCTATTACTCAAGAGGCATGCACACAACAGAAAGACACCAGCATCAAACAAATGCAGACAACTACACCCAGTAGAACAGAAGTAACTGTGTATTCAAAGAGGTGATGATCCCAGCAGGCCCAGCAGGGAAGGGTGACTGCTCATGGCCAAAGAAAACATATCCACTAGTCTTTCCTACTCCCTCCACATTCAAACTGTCCCTTTAGGGCATGAGGAAAGAATGAAAGTTACAGTACCCTACGGTCAGACAGCTGTCTCTCTCTTACTACCCAACATCCCTATCCTCTGTTCAACTCCTCCCCAGTTTACCACACATCAGAAATTTGCTCTGACTTAGCCAAGGCTTTTTCACTGATGGTTAGATGCTAAGATTGCTGTGGTGTTATCACCACCAGAAAGAAATCCGTGTCTTCAGTTTATCGAGAGGACTCCACCACCTAAGGCTGTGTACCTCTACAAACAGGAAGCCTCTCACTAAGATTAACTTGACCAAAGTATGAATCACATAGAAGATCAAAGAGAGGACAAGACACACAAAGGAGAAGCAACTGACAGAGAATTCATTAGACTGATAGTGTACTTTGCTCCTTTGGTCCCATCAGTGACCAGAGCACAGCAATACCACTCAAGTCATCAGAAAGGGAAATTTGTTGCTTCCCCGACAATATTTGCTGCTGACAAGTGTTGGTCCTTGGAAGCAGTAAAACTGCTTCTGATAAATTCTTTGTGATACCAGGCAAAGCACTGTTAGGAACATCAATAATCATACACAGAAAAAGTTGACTCACCCAACTGGTGATAGGGCCTCTCCCTGCAGAACGCACCTTCTCAGGAAGTAGCCTTCATCCAAGAGATATTCACCTTGCAAAGGCTAGCCCTTAAATGAGCTCAGGGAGGGGCGGACCCAGCACCCACCCCTTCCAGTCAGGTGGGAGGCACAGGTGAATTGCTTGCACCTGTGCTTCCTAGGCCAGCCACCCCCTTCACCAGCTGCTCAATCATCAGTTCAGGCTGTGACTTAACTGTTTCCTTACAACAACCTTCAAGAATACCATCTTACACCCATCTTTCCTTTCAGGCTTATGGGATGAGCTTGGGGAAAATCATGAAGTCACACAAAAATGCAGTTGGTATTGCTGTTGTGAAGTTTCTGAGACCAGCAGACTTTGCCAGCTAAGAACAAAATGACATTATTAAACTGAAAAGTAACTCCACATACACATCCCTTTATACAGCTTTCATATACAGCCACTCATAAAATAGAAGCCACGCAGTTCTGTTGTTCAACATTGGTTGTATTTAAGAACTACACTTCAGAAGGTACCGTGTGTTTGTCACACCCCACCCCCTGCACACACACACACCCCTAGCAGAGAACACACACAGCTTCCCAATACCATGGCAAGGGGCATTGAAAGCACAAGGTGAAAACAGAAGGGGAGAGTCAGTCCATCAGTGCATTGTAAATGAGCTTTCACAAAGTCAAGTGCAGCAAAAACTGTTCAGACACCTAAAAAGTTAGACCTTTGGCAAATAAAAAGGATCCTCAAGTTCCGTAAGTACCATTCCCTCTCCACATGGGACATGAATTCCCACCCTAAGCTCCAAGAATTGATGGTGTCTAACAAGTAGTACTAGAGACTACTGCGCAATAAATAAAAAGCACAGAGATGGGATTTCATTTGAGCGTCTTTCAAGCGAGGGCAGAGACTGCAAGTGTGCCCAGGATTCCTGGGAAGGCCTTCCTTTGGGCCTGTCAGCAGCCTAGCCTTCTTCCCCACCTGCCTAAAGGCTGAGCATTGAGAAGCATCCAGGTGAGTGACCTTCGTTTGAATCTAACCACAGCTTGGCAGAGTCTGCAACAAGTAACACGGCAGTCAGACTATTCAGTGACATGCACATTTTCTAAACAAGGGCTCTGTAGCTGCCAATTACACTTCATTTGTTCTGACCTGCAAGCAACCATAAAACTAGCCCCCAGCACCTCCTGTTCAAGAAGTCCATCACCTTTGTGCAAGAGAAGCTCACAGCATATGGTGCATGAGCTGTCCCTGCAAAAGATGAGGCCTGAGGCCAACACCAGAGCACTTATTGAGCAGCATCTTCTCTACACTTACCAGAATCCTGTATCTATAAGACCTGAAGAAACGGGAAAGTAATGGGAAGTCTCAACAGAAAAAACAATCCCTCACTACTTTCGTTAATGAGATACAATAGCTTCTCCCATCGATACTCTTAGGATCCATTACAACTGCATTAGATATACAAGTCCTTGGCACCATCTCCAAACCAGGAACAGCGCTGCAGTGCACCCTGGGGAATAAAAAGCCAGCCTCCATACGAGCCTAAGGTTTTTAGTGGCAGAGGTGGAGGAAAGCAAAATGATTTTTTTAGGGTGACCACTGAGAACTCAACCAGAAGCTCCTCTTGTTCCTCTGCCCTGGACTTGTCACTTCTAGCCTGCCATGCCAACGCAAGAAGGATTAAGATAAACTTAATCACAATTAAACAGAAAGCCCTGACCTCTTTCAAGTGACTGTACAAGGAAGGGAACAACACACTGGCATGATTTAAACTGATGGACAGGAACCATACAATATCACACAAACGTGCACATGTGCACAGCCACACACACTTGAGTTCTTGCAGGTTTGGTAAAAAGGGCAAAACGTCTGAGGAGCTGGCATCCCTGATGGGGATGGAGGAGGCTCTGTACCTGTCTGACACTGTGTCTCTACAGTCTCTGTCAGCACTCCCACTGAATTTTTTTTTCAGATGTGGCTTTATCATTCAAGACTTGAAGATTGGCCTGACATTTATCCATCTCCCTTCATAACACTTCATCCCCTTTTAACACATTGCAGCTTAAGAGTGGGAGAGAAGTCTTCACTCCCCTAAGCTGCTGTCAGAATGGAGGTTTATCTAGACTCCTACAACAGACATTTGGAGAGCACAGGATTTGGTGCTCACGTACTTGATTAATTCACTTTTCTCTCTCTACCCTGTACAAAGTCTCAAGCACAGACGTCTTGAGTTGAAAACACTGAATCATTTGCCCAGTTGCTCATCTTACACAGGTCATTTCACTTTTTCACCTCCACTATACAAAAAGGTGCCAGAGTTGAGCATGGACAGGTCCTCTAATAACAAGAAACTGTGAAACCTGTCACTTCCCATTCCATATCCACTGCAGGCACCAACACATAAACCCAGCCAGGAGGCCCAAACCCCATGAGGCTGAGGAAACATGATCAATCCCAGTTCCCCTTCAAGCTCTTCTTCAAATGCCTGAAAATCCTGAAGCAACATCTGAATGCCAGAAGCCATGCTTCTTCTTGTGGTAAACAGAGTAGAGGAAGAAAAAAAGTTAGGGAGCATGAATCCAGCTTCCAGTAAGTGCAGACTCTTTCTTGGGAGGTTTGATTAGATGACAGTGGAGGATGATCGGGGTACTAATGGTTTTGCAGTTCCAGTAGCCCCCTTTATTGTAGTGGGGCAGGGATAGGGATGGGCCAGGACACCCATCAGTCTGTTAAGTGCTGCGTGCAATACTAGCTCTCAGTATCTTCCATTGCTTGTGAACAAAGCAGCTGCAACATCAGTCACCTGGGCAGCCAGGCATTAGTCATACCGTCCTTTAATCATCATATTCAACAAGGGACCCACCTGTTCAAAACAAAAACACATTGTTAGCCAAGATAGTTAAACAGAAGAGGCAACTGCACAGCCTGCTCATTCCACATCTAGACAGCTTAAGAGCCAAGTGCCCCAGGGAGAGGATGTCAGCACTGGGGCACCCTGAGTTCTCAGTCAATATTCAACTTCAGATGCTACCAAAACACTACATGCATAGTATTGGTTTGACATTTTTTCAATTCCCTGCATGGATTTATGATTTCTCAGAACATGCTATTAAAAGCAGCCAACCGTCATCACAGGTTGCTTTTTGCATGTTAGAGAAGGAACATTTTTACCCACTGAATCCACTCTGGTCATTGGGTTCACTTAGCAGGAAGGCTAGTACTGACAGTTTTTCAGCCAAGACCACTCCTATTTCTTAGCACTGCCTGATGGGAAGATCTTAAGCATGCTACAACAGCAAGATAATTGCAGGGGACAGGACTGACCTCACACTATTGAGCTAAAGAAGAGTTTCTGCACAGTGGTAAGGGATACAGACAATGAAAGCATTTCTATTCACATCCAGTATTTTCACTTTCAGATCAACATGAGATCTTCAAAAGCATAAATCAGTGCTCTAGTCTACCATTTTTTGAAATACCAATTAGTTAAAATTGGAAAAAAAGTGGAGATGACTGGGATTAAGGGAAAAGCACACAACTATGGAAGAGGTGTTTCCAATTTAAGAGATTTGGACTCGATAGGTAAAAATAAAACCATTTTTATTTATTTACAATACTGGATATTGTTGCTGCACAGAAGGCTTACGATAGCTTGGGAGCAACACTTTCTTGGTACTGCCCAAAGCCAAAGTACATCTTTCTCCATAAACAAGAACAGTTCTTCCATTGCCTGTAGTTTTCCTCTTCAGAATTACAATTTAAGGAGTTTGCATTTTTCCAGCCAAGGAGAATTCTGAAGACAGCACAAAGAACCAATCACAGCAAAAGAGTAAAGCTGTGTTCTCCTACCTGCGCTGTGACAACACCAGCAGAGCCAAATAGCTTGCACCTTGAGCTTTGCATTAACCTACAACCATTCCAACAGCAGTGACTATTTGGTTCTCATTTGTACCTCTTGTGGATTTCCTAAGGCTTCTCCCAACATCTTCTCAATGTTCCTCATTATCGCCACTTTCTGATGAGCCTTTAACGGATATTCAATTCTCTTTGGGGTCGGGGCACCCTGAAATACCAAAAGTACCTCACTGCATGCTTACTGAATTGGCAATGTATTCCATCTTCTCCCAGCCACTCAGCTCTTCACACACCACATGAAACACACAAAGTAGTTTTCAACATTAAAGCACACAGTTTGTTGCAAAGAAGTTCTCGCAATGACAGCATGTGCCAATACAGCTCTATTCAAAACAATCCTCTGGGACAGAGCTATCCAAGGTGTGTAGGAAGGTGCTTGTACTCACCTTGTACCAGAAGTTCACAGTGATGGTAATCCCGCCATTCAGGAGGGACTCGATGTGGTGCCACCTGCATGGAAAGATCAGAAAGATAAAAAAAAAAAAAAAAGAACTACTGAGAAGCTATTTCTACACCTCATAGGCAAATAGTTTGGCTGAATGAATTCAGACTGCACTAGACAAAATTGGCCCTATACCTCCAGCATGAAGAACTTAGAACTTCTGGAAAACTCATTTCTTAAATACAGGTCCTTTTCTTGCACATTAGTAAAGAATACACACAACAAGGTAGTATTAGGAAGAATTATCACACCCATCTTAAAGCAAGGAAGCAGGTTGGCCCAAGATATAACAGAAAGTGTCATACTTGCTGGAAGAGGCAAAGCAAAATTCTCCTAAGGGCAGCCCAAGATTTTAAAGAGAACTTTTTAACCTCTACTTGCCAGTCACTGCACAGTCCCACCATCTTTCTTACCAGTACATAGGTATGTACAGCACATCCCCAGGACCCACCACCGTCTCATAGCCAACCACACTCCGGAAATTTGGGAACTTCTCATAGTCGGGATTGTCAAAGTCCACCTAACACAACAAAACATTAAGAAACTCAGAAAAACTTCCTGCACTGAGTGCTCTCCTCATTTGGCCTCAAGTATGAAATTCCTCTCTATCTTTGCTTTCTTCACTTTTACATTCCCATTTCTGTCTTAACCCCATAGTAAGCTCCTGCATATCCTGAAAGTACCACCAACTCAGTAAGAGTCCTGAAATTCGTCTCCAAGCAAAGCTGTCTTTGACTAAATGATCTATGAATCAGAATAGAGGAAGGAGCTGCTGAAGACCAGCTGTGCTATCAGTTGGAGAAGTTAATAATCCTAGTGCTTGGAAGTCAGGAGTACACACAAACAGAAACACCTCCTGTCCTCCCATCTATGCTCAATGTATTCAGTAGTTAACAGATCTGAACACAGGTGCTGCAAAGCTCTGAATTGCTATGCAGCTTTCATTGTAATATAGTTTCTTCCCACATAGCATCTTCACAAATGCCCTTTTTTTTTTTCCCATGGAGCAGAAAACAGATCTGCAATTCTCACCTGGCTCTGTCTGTCGCACGGATGGTGCACAGGATAAGGGTAGAGGCATTCAAACTGATCAGGAGGGAAAAGGATACACCTCTTGTAACCCTTAATCTGAGCGAAAAAGTTCTGCTGCTCATCATAATGAGCTGGTGTCACATTCCCTACGTAGAGAGAAAAGATATTCAAGACACTTCTGTGCAGTTACGAGAGACTGAAGCAAGTTCTATTCCTTGCTTAAGACAGTAAATACTCTTCCACATATCAAGAAAACTAAGAAAGGAAAATAGCTCCAGGAATGTTACAATCTGATCATTTTATCAGTCCATCTTTACTGAACAGTTGCTACCCCACTTAAGAATTTCCATTCTGAATCCATATTCAGCAACTTATGCTCTGCAGGATTAGGATTTCCAGCTTGTCTCCATGAACAGCAGATGGCAAATGTTGATGGGAAGCTTTTTCATAAAACACTCTGTTTAGCTGAGAATTTTTTATAGTCAGTTCTACAACTTATTATTAATCTAGAGAAAAGGAGTCTAATAGTCCGATTTCGAAAAAAGTTCTAGTAATTTTACATGACAACAAGTAAACAAACCTCCTTGTCATTGGGGCTTCAAAATACAAGCACTCTTCTACTGTCTCAGGCACTGATTAAAGGTTATGAAGCTTGACCGTCGTTACTAGATCTTAAATTTAATCAAATCCTAAAATACAGTGAGTCATTTTGTACACTTCCGTTTTTTCCCTTTAGGGTAGGCATTGGTCACTCCTAATAGAAGTCCAGAAGGCTAACTTTGCTCATCTTACAAACTCTTAGACTCCAGGCATTTTAAGTCTATGGTATCCGAAGTATTCAAACAATAAACAGGCCTCAAAATATGATCAGTAATCACTGGAAACCCAGTATCAAATAGAGCCTTTCCACAAGCAGAAGATTACCTCCAGGCATTCACAGTAAGCAAGCTATTCCTTTTTTTTTTTTTTTTTTTTACTTTTTACATCCCAAGTTAAGTTGAAACAACAGTCCCATTCCAACTGAAAGCTTCCAACAGGACGCATGGGAAGAACACTTGGGAACTAGTTGAAAACCCATTTGAAAGACTTTCTGGAACTCAAATACAAAATTGCTGACCAAATCTTCTCCCTGAGTCATAGAAAGCTACTTACCTTCCATACCAATGAGCAGCAAATTAGAAGTCAGTTGACCCCAGCCACGTTTCCCCTGCTGCTTGTTAATCCAGTTCCAGTTGAAGCCAAGGAAATCCACCACAATCTTCCTCCCAACTGTGTCATTCAAAGTTTGCTGCAGGTATAGTCTGTATTTCCCCAAAGACAGGCAAGAAGCAAATATTAAGCTTTGTGATGAAGACAGAAATGCATCTCCACATCTCTTCAGAAAGACTTCAAAGACAAAGAAATATAACTTCCACAGATTTTGTTCTAACAGCACTATAAATGGCTGTGGAAGGGAACAGCTACAAAAAGTCCCCAGAATTTGCCAAATGTTTCCCTGGTACACAATGAAGCAGAACACAATTCTATATGAGCAATCACAGGGGGAAAATAGGAATTTTAGATCAAAAACACCACCTCAAGGGAGCAGGAGGAAGAATCCCTACATAGATCGGCTCACAAAAACACTCATGAATAATCCTCAGACAAATGTTACCACTATAAGTCATCTGCAATGCGCTATCCCACGTACTAGAAGTGTGTAAAGGCTCAGAAAAAGCAGCATGTTTCAGTATCAAGCTGCCTTAAAGCCACACTTATGTTTAGACACAGAGGATCAAAGGAATCAAACATGTGTATTAAGAATCTTGCTATTACTGACTGTAGTCTACAATGCCTGAAGAAAAATGTGTTTCTAAGCTTAAAGACTGCCTCCTCTCTTAGAGAAAGTATACCTAAAGCTGAGAAAGAAGGGAAAGCCACAGACAACTAGTGGACATGGACACACACAGCTGACTCAAATAAGACCTAGCTATGCATTCGTAAGTCCTTTTAGGTGGCTGGTGACAGACAAAATTAACCAAGAGGTTTTAGTGGCTAATGGGTACGTTCTATATAAAATACAGCTTCACTCAGTAACTTACAGATCTGTTGGTGGTGTAGGAAAAGAACAATTGCAAACACACAGCACACAGACAACTTTTCCTCATCTTTGTGAAAGTTAAGACAATTTACCTCAGTATTCTGTAAAAAGGTTCAGTGCTACAGCCTCTACCTTTTTATCGTTAAATAAGCTCTTCTACCAATACCATAGTTAGCCAAAATCAAGTGACATATAAGGCCTCCTCCGCCTAAACCCCACTACGGAGAAAGAAGAAAACAATTTGAACAGTTTCACAAACTAAGGGCGCTTACTTCTTTAGTAAGTTAACGCAGCTGTTGTCAAATGACAGTTATGTGGGAAAAGCCTATAAAAATGAAGTTAGAAAGGCTTTAATCATCAGCTCTCACTGAAACGTACCCTGTGGCGACCTGAAGAAATGGAGGAATTTCCACATATTGCTTACCTCTCAGCACTCCCTTTTTGTTGTATTTCTTGCAGTCTGTCCACAAACTCAGCAAACTTCATCTCTTCCCTGCTTGACTTGGGTTTGAAATTCTTAAAATTGGCCATCTTCTTCTCATCATAGTACAAAAATTTGTGTGTGCTGGCACTGTACACTGAGAAGTCCCCATTGCCAATGTTTTCCTGGAGGTAGTCCAGGTCCCATTTCAGGGCAGGATAAACCAGATTTGTATCCGTCAGCACCACTGGCTCCTGTAGAGAAACAGGAAGTTAATCGATACACGGAACTTTTAAACTTGAGAATTATCATGTTTGTTACTGCAACCCTACAAACTCTCTTTTAAAATAGATAACTAGAAAAGACACTTAGAGCAATTACACGCCTTGGCCTGAAGAGAAAAACGTGCAAAACATGATAGGAAGTCTTAAGAGAGCAGTGGCTGCTCCCACAGCCAGCTCCTAATAGCAACAGGACAGACTCCGCTATCTGGTTAGCTAATCTCTAACATAGGAGGTTAGACAAACAGAATCTGGGGACTGTTTTAGAGTTGCTTGGTTCTGTCACGTAGCAAGGAAACAGTAAATTCTGCCTCACTGTTTCCAGCTCTAACTACTAAGGGGTAAATGTTGGCAAAAAAAGTAATTCTAAATCCAGAAAAAAGAGACAGTGCTTATCTCTTTTCTTGGAGAATAACTATAAACTACAACCATCCAAAACCTGAGATTATACCCTCTTCTACCCTAAACACAGAACCACTACAAAAGCAAGGCAAAGTCTGTTACTAGTCTCCCTATGTATAAATACTAAGAGACCTAAACAAGAATGACACCTGCTGCAGTCTCAAACGTGCAGGTACAACATCCCTTCCTGCTGGATTGCTGATCCCACACCCGGCAATCTTACCAAACCCAGAGCCTGTCCTCCAGAACCAACAGAAGAAAAGCCACTGCAATGCAAACTTCGCATGTGCGGTCACACCCACTTCAACAACAACTGCGTGCACACAGTTTTACACAACACTTTCGCGATTTCCGCTCAAAAAACCGAAGTAAATTAAGCAAAAGCTCCCTGCACGTACTCAAGCCAACACTGCGGCACCAATGAGAAGCGTTCACTACAAATAACGGGACCAGGAACCCGGCGGGCAGCAGGCCCGCGCGGGATAGGGACAGGCAGGGCACGCAGAGCAAACAAGCGACAGTCCCGAGGAACGGACTCCGGAGGCAGAGCGGAAGATACCGGCGCCAGGAGAGCCCCACAGCCCGCAAGCCACCCCGCGGGCCCCGCTCTGCACGGCCGGAGGAGCAGGGCCGCCCGCTCCCCGCCGCACCTCGTTCTCGATGAGCTCCTCGGCACGGGGGTCGCTATGGCTGAGGCGCGGGATGGGCCGCGTCTCGAAGGAGTAGTGACGGAACTGGGAGTCGCTCCAGCCGGGCCCTACCGGGCCCTCCCGGCACCCCGTCGCCGAGGAGGAGGAGGAAGAGGCCGCCGCCATCACCGCCTCGGCCGGGGAACCCGGAACTGGAAAACCGGAAGCGGAAGTTTCCCTCCCACAGCAACGCCGGAAGCGAGGGGAGGGCACCATGGAGATGAGAGGAAGGCGCTGAGGCGAGCAGTGCCCCCGTGTGTAGTGGAGGCTCCGGCGGAGGACCGGCCCTTGCTCTCGCCTTTCCCTCTCGCTCCGTCTGTCCCTACCGGCCACCGTCGCCGGCGCCTGCGCGGCGGGGCGATGGCGGCGGCCGGGCGCGGCGGTGTCCTCTGGCGGCAGGCGGCGAGCCGGCTGTGGGCGGTGCGGGCCGTCGCGGCGGCGCCCCCAGGGGCGCGTGCGGGTAAGAAGCAGTCGGGAGCGGGGGACCGCGGCGGGGCGGGCGGTATCCTTGTGGTCCGCGGGCCTGGGGCGCCGGGCTGTGAGGGCACTGCGCCCTTCCCGGCCGGGCCCGCGCCCACCGCGCCCCTCCCCGCCAGCTTCGGGTCTGACCAAGGATCAGCTGCCCGGGCCCTACCCACGCACGGCGGAGGAGCGGGCGGCCGCCGCCAAGAAGTACAACATGCGGGTGGAGGACTACCAGCCCTACCCTGACGACGGCTTCGGGTGAGTTGGGGGCCCCGTGCCCCTGCAGCCGGGGTTGGGCTGAGGGCGATGGCCGCAACCCGCTGCAGGCCTCGCTGCTACGTTCCTCTAGGCGTGGGAGGCATCGCGTGGGTATTGCAGGGGTGGGTGTGTTGGCGCTGGTGTGTGTTTAAAAAGGTGTACATGCACATATATCTGTTTTCAGAGTTCTATGGTTTGTTATACCAAATGTGCCAAAGTTAACGCAGATTTCTGGAATGTGTGGGTTTTTGTGTGTTTCTTGCAGGTATGGTGATTATCCCATGCTCCCTAATAAGTCCATACATGAGCGAGACCCCTGGTACCAGTGGGACCAGCCAGATATGAGGCGCAACTGGGGAGAGCCGGTGAGAACGCCAGCAGCGGTGTTCAGGCATCAGTGCTGCTGTTACTGAATGCTGACTTGGGCATCTTCACAGTGCTTGCTTTGTAGTTCTGTGTTCAAACACATCCGCAAGCATAGGGATGTTATGCACAGCACAGGGACAGTCAATTAGAAGTAAAGACTGTGGTCATCAGACCAAGTAATTGTTTTGGAAGTGCTGAGGAACCTTAGCATCTCATTACATTTAAGAATAACTTTATGAGTTTAACTTTTTCTGTAGGAATGGGAAGGCTTTCTCCTTTCCCTTTGTCACGTTCAACTCTGCATCAGAACCTAGCTCAGGTTCATCTAGCTAGGAGGCCATCATTTGTGTGGAAGTCCTCCTAGTCTAATAAAACAGCTATTGCTCCAGGGATCTTTTGGAATAGAACAGAAATAAGGAGGCTTTCAGTGAACAAAGCATGCAAGATATACTTAAGAAAACTGCTCAAATAAAGCATCTACATCAACTTGCAGGATCTTAAGTTCCTCAAGCTCCTGGTCAGGAGTAGCTTTTCAGTTAGTATGTGGCCTTTCTGTGAAGGGCTGGAATCTAGCTGTGATTTTTGAGCTTGGTAATTGAGCTCTTTTTACTAGAAGCAGAGTTTATGTAAGCATGTGTATGTAATATATCGTAGTATAAACATGCAAGAGCATGCTAGCATATGTGTCACAGAGTAAAATTTAAGGTCTGTATTACAGTGTTTGCAGGAGCCGTTACTTAGAAAACCTTGTGATGATTCTGTATTTTTGTGCTGGTTGGCACATGAAGGCTTGTATAGGTACTGCTGCCATTAAGGTGGATAAAATTTTCACATGTAAGAACTGGCTCTTGCTACTACTTGAAGTAGCTTGCTACCGCTCTTACTCTTGTGGAGTAGGTGCTTTACCTGCTTTGAGGAACTACCACGACTTCTCAACCGTGCTGGGGAATAAATCTAAGGTGGAGCGATTATGTATATAAATAAACATTGCTCCTGACTTATAATTAAGCATGGTTGCCAGGTATGAACATAGGATGGAACTTGGAGCCTTGTTTTACCATAAACAATTACTGCCTCTGTGGCATTATCTCCTCTTGTGTGGTGGAGATCAAACGTAACTTCTGGCAGTTTAGTGATTGAGAATGTTGTTAATAGTTCTAGGTAAAAGCAGCTTGAGTACTGCTGGTAAATCTGTATCCTTTTTTGTTGCTGTTGTTCTTTAGATGCACTGGGACTTTGACATGTATATTCGGAACCGTGTTGATACATCCCCCACTCCAATTCCGTGGCATACTATGCGCAACCACTTCCTTATTTTTTTTGGTGCCATGCTGGTCATGTTTGCTCTTGGAGAGATCTATCCATCTTACAGGCCTGTGGTGAGTGATGCTCTTGAGTAGAGGGAGGAAAAGTAGCTGTGCTGCTTGTCGCTGCTGTTGGCCAAAAGAGTATTTTCTGCTGAAGTTGGGTGAGTGTGGATGTGAAACCCTGCTGGCAACAAGACACGCTTCATTCAACCAGAGTTACTCTGTTGGCTGGCTCGGTTCAGCTCACTGGATGTTTTGTAACGAGCAGTTCTCATTTTCAGGAAACTAATTTTTAATTCTCTTACAGGATCCTTCCTTTGGTCTAAACGTTCTCCTGCCTGTGTGCCCACGTGCATGAGAAATGCTTTTTTCCTCTTCTCTGGCCCTGTATTTTTCATTCTCAAATGATCTGCATCATTTTGAATACTTCTGATAAATGAGTCTGAACACACAAACAGTTCTTTCAATGTGTTAGCCTCATATTGTGAGATGAACTGTTGGTTGATTAAATTCCCTGTTAAAGGGCTTGGGTTTTTACAAAAAAAAAAAAAAAAACAACTGTGTAATGTCTGAATTTCCCAATTTTCATTGTATTCTGATATTTCTATGGAAGCAGTTGCATTAAGATTTAAGGTGTGGCTGGGGGGAAGTTAACAAGATGTTTTCTTCTTACCCCTTAAGTTCCTTGTTTGAATGTGGTGTATTTACTGCTGTTTTTGTCTTTGTAGGGACCGAAGCAGTATCCCTTCAATGACCTGTATCTGGAGAAAGGAGGAGACCCCAATAAAGAGCCACCAGCTGTGATTCACTACAAAATCTGAAAGCTGCTGGAAGTGCTTTTTCTCCCGCACCATCTCTGCTGGGGTTGACATCTTCTTTCGTTTTCACTGTGGCATAAGTTTGTGGCATATGTTTGTTCTCCAACACTGAACCACTAACGACGGTGAAATATATCAATGATACCTATTGTGCTGGTTGTCTTCTGTTGTTTTGAAAAGGTGAAGCAATGGCCAATGAAATTAAATGATACTTGCTATTTTTCTAGACAGGCTATGATGTGGGGCAAACTTCTTGCTTGTAAATATTTTTGCACAAAGTATATTTGCTAAACCTGCTGATGTAGGAGATATTGCCTGTTATTAAGTGGCTTATTGGAGGCGCTGCTTGGAATTGAACTAGAGCATATCACTTGATGGGAAATGACAGGCGGAACCAGACTAAGTGCTGGTGTTTGGGAGTCTCATTCCATGTGAATGACTGTCCCTCCTCAGTGGGACTTGGCTTTGATCTTTTCCTGCTCTATATGACTTCAGTGAAGCCTGCCAAAAAAGCTAGCAAACAAATCCAGCTCTGGCTAGAGCTTCTGCTGGGCCTGGACTTCATGTCTGAGAGCACAGGTGCTCAAGTTATGTGCTGCATGGCCTGAACTCAGGTACAGTTTGATTAAGCTCCTCTATTTTCTAGCTCCACCCTTTTCCATAAGCCTTTCCCTCTGCTGCTGAAGGGGAGAACACCGTCCATACAGGTGTGTGATAGAAATTCCGTTTCCCTGCGCTGCTCTCAGCGCCCTGCCGTCGCTCAGCTGTGTGCTTTAAGAGAAGTGGGCATTTAAGGGAAATGATTCACAACTGGCGATTTAAAAAAACGCCTCATAACGCCAGATTCTAAAGGGCAGCTTGGTCTCTGTGTCGTTTCTGTAGGGATGTGAGTGCGAGGAAACGCGATGACCAAGTATTAGTGCTGAGCAATCCCCATGCTGCATGGCTTCTGCTGCCCCAGTTAGACCTGCTTTTAACCTGGAAACAACGGTGCTTTTCCTCAGCAGGGTTTGGGTTTTTCGAGTAACTTTTTGAGCTGCAGGGACCGTGAAACAACATGTGTGCGTGGGAAGGCGCTCCCTGGGGATGCTCAGATTTAAGCGCCGTTCCTCTGCTGTGCAGCGCCCCGGGCCGAGCCGTGGGGAGGTGCCGCCGGCGCATGCGCGGTGGAGCGGGCGGGGCGCGTTCCCGCGGAGGCGGCGCCTTTTGGGCTCCCGGCGGCCACCGTCGTAGGGCTCAGCTGCGAGACCGAGCGGCGGGACAGCCGGCAGCCGGTAAGGGCCGCGGCCTCTCCTTCCCGTCACGTCTCGCCTCTCTCGGGCCCGCACCGAGCGGCCGCTTCTGCTCCGCACCCCTCAGCCCCGGGAATCACCCCCGGGCCCGCCCCTTGGCCCCGGAGCCGGCCGCCTCCGCTGCCTGGCACGGCGTCGCCGGGGCTCTGTTGCCGCCCCTGTCCCTCGGCGGCCCGGCTTGCGTGACCGCTGCGTGCGGCAGGCCGGGCCTGGGCCCGTGCCCTCGCCTCAGAGCGGCCCTCTGTCTGGCAGCGCGGCGCTGCCCCGGTACGTGTACGCGCTGCCATGTGTGCAGCGTATCCGGTGATGGTTTGAGTGTGCTCGCAGCATAAAAAGTTTATTTAGGCGTGTGCTTGGAGCGCACGAAACTCAGAAGTTTCTTCCTGTGCCGTGATCGTGTCATGGAGGAATGCTGAGCCCTGCCCTGTTGCAACCCCGCCTTGCCAGCGCCGGCGATTAGCCGCGATTAGTGCCTGTGCCTCCTGTAATCTGGGTCTATAATAAGCACCTGGGAGAGCTGCAGGCTGCCGTGCCAGAGAGTTGGGAAAAGGAAGGAGCCGCACAAGGACTTTGAGTTGAACCTGGGATGTGAGGTGTCACGCAGTTTGCATCTCAGCTCCTGTGTCATGGCCATAAGGCCTCTGTCAGTTCCAGGGGGGCTGCTTTTCTCCCAGGTGACGTTGGCTAAGTGTTCTGTTCTGCTGCCTACACTGCATGCTTGGTTACAGGGGATCAGGCTGGCAGCTTCCTTCGTGCACTGTGCAGGATGGCAGCATCAGCAGGAACTGTTCAAAGGAGTGGGCTGCCCGGGGGGTGTGGTGTCACCGTCCCTGGAGGTGTTCAAGAGCCGTGGAGATGTGGCACTGAGGGACATGGGTAGTGGGCATGGTGGTGGTGATGGGCTGACAGTTGGACTCGATGATCTTAAAGGTCTTTTCCAACCTTAATGATCGTGTGATTCTGTGAAAGGGGAATGGTTAGATGCTTAGTGATGAGGGGGACTGGAAAAGTGGGGCTGTAGGTAGGGCCGTACTGACAGTCCTGGGTGGTGAGGGAGAGAGAAGGCCATGCAGAAGTGACACCGGGGTTGCTTATCATGGCAGCTCTGAGTATCAACTGGAAGATAGAAGATCAGCTTGGTCTTTTACAAATGTTTCAGGCTTGCGTAGGTGAGGAATTCTGCCTCTGTCAGCACTGTGTGTAATCCATCATGATGTTAGAGTGCGTGCTCCTACCCGTGCCCTCCATTTCCTGGCAGTGAGCGGTGCCCGGCAGTGCCAGGTTTGGCTTTGCAGGCAGCGTTACCATTTAAGGACACTGTGCAGGAAAGCAAGGCTGGGGGAGGCTTTGGGGGAGCGCTGCTTCTGTCCTGCGACTGGGGCTGAGATCCGCTGATGCACTGTGTCTGTAATCGGATGTTTGTCTGTAGGAGTCGGAGGTGGAATTGTCATGGCTAATTAATTAGAGGTCGTAAGAAAAGCATGAGCTTTCTCAGAAGTCTTAGATGCTATTTTGGGAGATGACAGCAGGTGGCAATCTCTCCCTAAAAATTCCCCTGTGGAAGAGTCTGCTACTTGTGAGTTTTTCTCTGACAGCCACAAGAGGATGCTAAAGAGCCTTTTCTTTCTTTAAGGATCATGGCAGACTCAATCAGGGTTTTTTCCCTTCCAGACTCAGAGCCCAGTGATTTAAGGAAGTGTTATTGCATTGATACAAAACCTCACCTGCAATGGAGCTGAATTGGTAGAAGTTGCTTTAGGACATGATACTGAGATCTTCTGGCTTCCTAATTGTCTTCTGTGGGCCTTCAAGTTTGTTGGCTGCTGCTTTGCCTTGGTGGCTGGGGACATGGAACCTGACCAGTTCCTGTGGTCCAGCACTCCTACAGTTGTCCTCTTGATGTTGAGCCAATGTATTAGGCAAGCCGCTTGTTTGCTTTCCTCTGTCTGAGTGGGTTACCATGGGCAAAGCAATTTACTTTCCCATTCTGTTCTAACATTGTTCTCTTTTATGAAAAGAGAATAATAATACTGACTGTCTTATGCAAAATGTTTAGCACTTTATTGAAAATAAGAGCTGGACAATCAGTCAGTAAGGTTTTGCATGTTTTTGTGACTTTGTCTTTGTATTCGCCTGTTAAATACAGATTATGGCAGCCATTCCCACAGCCTGTCCAGTACAGAGGGTAAGCAGTGAGAGGGAGCCTATACCATTCACCTGGCCAGGAGTATGATGGTTATACTCTTCGTTGTTTCCTTACTGGAAGGAGGAGGTCTCAGCCATACTCTAATAATGTTAATGGCTTAGTAGGAGGTTGTCATCTCAGAAGTGAAGCAGCGAAGCTTGCGTGTGCATCTGGCTCCTGTGGCTGATGGACCGCAAGTGGAGGAGGAAGAGGCAGGGTGGGGACTGGTAGGGAACACACCAGGTGTCTGACACCCACATTCCGATGGAGTTGGGATGTTTTTTGCATTAGGCCCTTGCTAGCAGGTTCCTGTGGCTCCTTCTGGGGATATTTTCATTCCCCACTGATGATAAGGGGAGCAGACCAGGGCAGTGTTCCTCTGTGAGTGTACTCACTAAAAAATGAATACTAAAAAGCATTCAATCAATTCTAATCAAACAGCATGTCCTGACATGACATGGGGAAGTGGGAGTATGTCCTTACCCTTCTGACTAGCAATGGAGAAGACCCTAAAAAGGGTCTGGAGTTACTAGGCAGGAGGTCTGAGTCCTGGAAGCGGTGCTGTCCGAATTTCTCTGTGTGGGGGAAGCTGGCAGTTGGAGGCCGTGGCTTCATGTAAGCCAGAAGTTGATGGAAGACTTTTTCAAAACTTTTTTTTAATATGGTTTGGCCAGGCAGTGGGCTGGGTACAGCAAGCTACCTTTATGAAGGAGGCTAGTTATCCTGCATCTGGACAGAGGGACCATGTGGACGCAGGGTATGACTGAACAGTCTGGCTAATGGTTACGTGCCTAAAAGGCCTGGGATTGATTGGTGCTGGCTGCTTTCTACCCAGTAGAAATGAGATCCTACCTGGAACAGCAATCTGTATTTGATGTTGCAGCCTCCTGACAGCTTACTGTTGATGTTTGTCTTTCAATTGTCTTGCTACATTATTGCCCAACTATCTCTCTGCGGTGACATGGGGAGGTTGTGTTGCCCTTGTATAGGTGTGTGTCTGTCTGCTCAGAGTCAGTAAAAAGAATTACTGTCAGAGCTGGGCTTGAAACCCGGTGGGTACTTCTGGATCACTTCCTCTCACCTTCTGCTACCGTTTACAAACTCAAGCAGAAGGTCAAATGATTTTTCCTTTGGTTTTTCTGAGGGGCGAGAACAAAGTACGTTAATTAAATTGGCATGTGGTAGCACTGTACTTTGTTTTCTGTTGCCACATCACTTTGCTGTGTGGAATTTACCCTGTCCTTTGATTCCGTCTGCTCCATTTTTACCGATGTGTGTACTCACACCAGCTTGTTCAGAGAGAGCAACCGGTGCTTTGCAAATACGTTTAAGTGAATTTTGCAGCTGATTTAAACCAGCCCGGGCTGAAGACTTGAGTATGTTGTTTAATGTAGATCCCCTTCCTTTCATTGAAATTCTCTTGTAACTGGGGTATATGAAAAGGAGCTGTGCAGTAAGGAAAATGTGGACTCAGACAGCTGGAATTGTTTTGTCATGAATTCATACCAGTAAAACTGTACTAACTCCAGAAGCAACAAATACCTTCTCTCTATTGAGAGTATTTTTTTTTCTTGGTACAGTTATAAGGAGTATGCTTTGTTGTTGTGGAGGTTATTTTCATGTTGAATTTGTCTAGCTATTCTAACTGCTGTGTGAAATTTCTTCTAGAGCCTAGGAAATGAAGCTAAAGGAAATTGAGCGAACCGCTGTAGAGGCATGGAGTCCAGCAAACAACCACCCCATTTATCTAGCAACAGGTAAAGTCCTTCTCAATTCAATAAATTTAGAGTGTGAATCACAGATAGGCTTCATGAAGAGTTGTGCTGGTTTTAGCTGTCAGGAATTCCCACTTTAATAATCTTTTGAAAGTTTACAGAAAATATGCTGAAAACATTATCACTTTCTTTTTTTTTAAGTGATTCTTTCATAGAGGTTAATTTTTATGCCTGGCATTGACACCTTAAAGAGCAGTCATTTTTCAAAGAGTGAATACCTTGCTTTTTTGATCTAGCTTCTAATTAAGTCTGTATGAACTCCACTGCCTGCTTGCTGTAAAAACTGTACTGAGTAAGTAATTTCATTTTGTTTGTGGAACAAAGTTCACTCTAATCATGTTCGTTTAAGCTCACTTTCAGTTTGTTAGTTTTCAGTCATTATCAAGTAGCTTGACAACCAAAGAATAAAATTATCGTCTTCCTAATATTGCTTGGTTTGATTTACATTCAGCTTTCAATGCTTTGGCAAAACCAGCGTTATTTACTATTTTTATAACCATATTATTTCCTGAAGCGCAAAATCAGCATGTTCACTGAGCTGAAAGTAGGTGAATTTAGCATCCGTGTGGAACTAACAGCTTGTGTTGTCTACTCAACGTGGGAAGTAATCAGGCCTGTCTACTGTCTGGGTTGTGCGGGGTTGACACATTGTTCTCCTTTTTTTTTTTTCAAGAATGGATGTCAGAAGAAACTGACTAAAGTTCAGGTGTTGCCTTAAAAGCAGCATTACTGCTTTTGGGGTAGATTTTCTATTTTGAGTTTCTCCAATAAGGCCAGAGTTTTGATTGGACCGTAGGCCTTGGCTTCAATCTGCTCTTGATCAGAAGCTGTATAGTTTATTGTTTGTACTGCTTTTTTATGGTCTCTTGGGCTCTTCTCTTGCCATAGGCAGTTACGAAGCATCCTTGTTGTAGCTGGGTAATTGTTTGCATGGCAGTGTCTCATTAGGCAATGTTAAATCTATTTTTAACTTTTGTTCCCTAAACCTGGGAGAAGGAAGCCATCGCTGGGTGACTGCTACCTCTGTGTGGGTTGCTAAGGAATGCTTAGTTGGCTAAGACTGGAGAACTTTTGCTGTAGGCTAAGTATAGAAGTTATGATCATGACCTCTGGCCAAAGTTGATCGGTATACAGAAATATTTAGGATCATAATTTTACCTGGATTTGAAGAAGCAACTGTATTTGTAGTTTAGATAATGGCGTAATATCAGAAACTGTGGTAGTTTGGATAAGGTATGTGAATTATACCTATCCAAAGAGAGGAAGGTATTTGCATAGCAGTGACCCTGGTGCCTAGAATTTCTCAAAGAGGTTTTAATTTCTTTTAAAGTCTTTGTTATAATAGTTCCTGTTTCTGAGGTGCTCATACTTTTCCTCTCCCTGAATAGGCACAGCATTGATGTTGTGTTGACTGCTGAGGTTACCGGTGCCTTGCTCTGTTTATACCTTGTGATCTTGAAAAAGCAGCCAATTCTAATTAATACATTTGTACTTCTGCTAGGAACATCTGCCCAGCAACTGGATGCGTCCTTCAGTACAAATGCCACCTTGGAAATATTTGAGGTTGACTTCAGGGATCCCTCTCTGGACATGAAGCAGAAAGGAACACTTCCTGCCTCAAACAGGTATCAGGGTCTCATACTGTTGATCGGTGGAACTGAAGAAGCATTTTCTGGTGCAAAAAAGGAGAGAGGGGATTTGTTTTCAGGGTATAAAGTGATCTTTTGAATCAGTTTATCTCTGTCATCAAGTACTAAATATTTTTGACTTTACCCAACATCCAACATGATTTGTTAAGCAGAATGTCTTGACTTCCACTAAATATTGTGGCCTTTGGCAGCTTTATTTTCTTCTTCTTCAGGTTTCATAAACTGATCTGGGGTAACTTTGGAAATGGGTCCCCGGAGTCCTCTGGAGTAATCATTGGTGGAGGGGATAATGGTGTACTGACGATGTACAGTGCACACCGGATCTTGGCTTCAAAGAGCGATCCTGTAATTGGGCAGACAGAGAAGCATTCGGGGCCTGTTCGAGCTCTTGACTTCAATCCTTTCCAGGTATGCAACATAAAGATGCTTATGAACAAATGTTTTTTTTTTTTTTCCCTTGTGTATACAGATTTATTAACTGAAGGAACAACATTTAACATGAAAGAGGCATGATAGTTGTGCCACAACATTGATTTGGAACTCTGATTAGGGCACTGTTCACAGCTTTGTCACTATTACACTGTGACCTTGGTCAAGTCATTTTACCTCAGAACATATCTTGTAATGCTGTTAAATGTTGGACCATTACCCATCTGAAATCAGGACATCTTTTCTTTATTTGTTCAATTAGTGCTTAATTCAGTGAGATTCTGACCACACTTGAAGAGACAGCGAAATAAGCAAAAAGTGAACAGAACACAATTTCTTGTGGCAGCACAAAGGCAGGTTGGTGTGAACACAGACCCTTTTGAGAAGCCTGCGCTTCCTGAGAAGGAATGTCCCTGATGCCTGGATGCAGAGCAAAGGTTCAGCTGGCCAGAGTCAGTGGCTTCCAGACCTGTGGCAAAGTTTCGTGATGAGTAACACTGTCCAACTGCCAATCTAGCTTGCTAGACAAATTTTAAACAGGCTTCTATCATGGCACAACTGAAGACACGGAAGCCAGAAACATGCTCGATTTATAATCTTAGATGCATGTGTTAAATGCAGCTCTTATCTGACTGAAAGTTCTGAGTTTTTTTGCTTACGTTTATTCTTAAGAAATCTGTCCTCTTTCCCCATAAGCAGGAAATTCCGCTGACCTTCTCTTTTTTTCTGCAGAGCAACCTTTTGGCTTCTGGAGCCAATGATTCTGAGATTTTCATCTGGGACTTGAATAACTTCAGTGTGCCTATGACTCCAGGGACTAAATCACAGGTAAATGAGTTTTCTTCCAGGCAATAGCCCTGCAGTCTTGTCTCAGTAGGCAAAGCAAAAGGTGTAACTGTGTGGAATCATCCTGGAGTATTTACTCTGTGAAGGGGGAATGAATTTGACCTTTGTCAGGAGAGATATGAATCGTAACTGATAGGCTTCGTTTTGAGGAGGTGGGAAGAGTGTTGTAAGGAAGGTGAGGTAGGGTAATAAGTTGTGGAACAATGCACTTTGCATGGATGAGTAAGCTCTTTGTGAACTGGCATTGAATACCTGACCAGTTTGTCTTAAGATCCAGCTGGGCCATGTGTTTTGGATTAACAATGCTTATTGGGCCTTCTCTGAGGAATGAAGGCTTCATCTGAAGCTTTTCATATCTCGTGAAAGCAAAATATACCCAGGACAGCCAGTGAGCCATTTAGTGCTTCTCAGCTATCGTTCCCTGGTAATTTTTTCCTGAGTTTGAAGGGGAATAAGCTTCTGATCATGATCATGTTATTCAGGACAATTGTAGTAAACTTGCCTAAAAGCAGCTTAGCTTTTTCCCCAATAAGCCCTGTGTTTGTCTCCTTGCCTATCTCTTGCATTGCAGGAGATACAGTAACATCAATTAGCCTTGAATACTGTACTATTTTCCATCTTGTTGCACTCCTGAAATGTTGCACAAGGTCATCTTTCCGTTTATGATCCTCCTGGGAGTCGGAGTAGAAACATTTATATTCTCTCAGCTGTAGGTCTCTTGTCTGCAGCCTGATCTACATGTGTTGCAGGTTCTAGTCAGTCTAGTGTCAGAATCCTGTGATTAGTGTTTCCTCAACACGTAGATAATAGACCTACGGCCATTTCTATCTTTGCAGCCTCATGAAGACATCAGTGTGGTGTCTTGGAATCGGCAGGTGCAGCATATTCTGTCCTCTGCTCACCCCAGTGGCAAGGCAGTGGTTTGGGACCTCAGGAAGAATGAACCTATCATTAAAGTCAGTGACCACAGTAACAGAGTGAGTGAAGACTGTGATTCTGACTTGCTTATGACATGGCACTACGGTGACTGCAAAGCAGTGGCACAGCTCACGGGTTCGAGTGCTTGTGTTGTGGGAGCTGTTGTGACCGGTTCTCTTGGAGCTACAGCATCAAAGCACCTCTCTCTCTTCTTCCTAACAAACTGCAAAAACAAGCCTCTTACCTATCCCTGAAGTACAGAGTGCCCTTGTTTTACATTTGTGCTCACATCTCATTTATGAGAAGCCTCCTGCATTTTAATCCTAGCTGTCTTCCTCAATCAACTTTGAACTAGTGCTCCAACTTGTATTGGTTAGGGTTTTTTGGCTGTACCAAGAAAGTAGAAATTCTTGCTTCTCATAGTAAGATATTGCTAGACTTGCTCTATGTCAAGCATTCTAGGCAAGTTACTTGCAGAAGGAGGTGGCTCTTGGCCATTTGTGCCATTGCCAGCTTGCATAGCTGAATTTTCATCCTATGTTTTTTTTGTTCCGAGATGCATTGCTCAGGAATGGCCTGGCACCCAGAAGTTGCAACCCAGCTAGTTCTTTCCTCTGAGGATGACCGCTTGCCAGTGATCCAAATATGGGACTTACGATTTGCTACCTCACCTTTGAGCCAGCTGGAAGGACACTCTAGGTGAGGGCTTGCTTGACACATTGCCTTTTCAAGGATCTCCATCGTTTAGAGGCCAACATCTGGGAGATTGGCTTTGGAGAACTGAGATTACTTATTTTAGATTGTTTTATTTCACAGATGAATCTAGTTGAAGCAAATATGAAAACCAGTGTTTCTGAACTTAAACCAGCATACACCAGCACTTCTTATTGACAGAGTGGGAGAGAGGGCTGAGCATGAAGTACCACTGATTTCTTTCCGGTCTGTTTTAGGGGAGTTCTGTCTGTCTCCTGGTGCCAGGCTGACCCTGAATTGCTGTTGAGTAGCGCCAAAGACAACCGGATCTTGTGCTGGAACCCAAGTACAGGGGAGGTACTTAACAGCTATAAGTACACCTTATCTCCTTCATACAAAACTGTGTGCTATACTATGTGTTTGTCCCTTTTTTATATTTGTGTGGAGTGCCAGCATCTTTTCCTCCAGTATGTCTTCTGCACTATTCCTTTTTGGATAAAATGACAATATCATCCATATCCTGACTAAAATCAGCAGGCAGGGATTTCCTCTGATGTATCTGTGTCCAGCGGTCGTACAAGGAAGAAAGCTTTGACTAAAGCTTAATTTAAGCAAATCAAGATTACTCTCTGTGTTCACACATGTAGTATTCTCTGTGTCCATTTGTTTCTTTTTTCTACTTCTCCAAGAGTACTAGAAAATGGGGGGAACTTAAATGGGAATGAGGATCATTTGTTATGGTCATTGACAAGGGAACAATATAATTAAGTATGCTTGCAAACTTTATTCAGAGCAAGGTGGTTTCACATGTAGTTGCTTACCTGGTCATGTATCTCAAAATAAACATTTTTTGAAATATTTAAGCATCACACTAACTTTAAACACATAAAATAAATCTGTGTAAAAAATTTTACACACCTCCTCATTCAGTGCTGAGTTTCTGGGTAAACATGAATTTTGAACTTTGAATAAAATTCGCTGGGTGGATCTTGGTGATAGCACAGGGAAAGTACTCTTACTATACTGAGCAAAGTACATCTGTGAGCTCCAGGGTGGATTCATCTCATGGGACAACTTGATATCTGACCACTTGCCTTGGAGGCATGAAAAAAGATGCCCTTTTTGTAAAAGATGTGAAATGTGCTGTTCGTGGTTTCATGAACTTTGGAGCTCACTCTTCACAGACAGCTGATGGTTAGGATTGAATCAGACTCTGAAATGTTTCTGTGTCTAATTCTTACTCTAGTCTTTTCACTTTGTTTTTGAGAGAGAATTTTAAAAGCAATTTTAGCACAGCTGGCTCATCTTTGTGTGCGAAGTAGATTTGCAGATTCTGAATTCAAGTTAGGCACTAATGCAGTTTATTTTTAGGATATTTCTTTACTTAGTGCCAATAATTAGAAAATTTTCAAGTGATACCAGAACCGGGAGAGTTTTCAGTGGTAAGGACAGGACATTTATGCAGAATGGCTGATCTGGTAATTTTAGGGGAAGAGTTGGTTTCTTTGTTTTTTTTTTTTGGGAGGGATTTATTCAATTACTTTAGAGCAGTCTACATTTTAATATAAGTAAATGCAAAGTTTTATGCTTGGGAACAGAAGAACACAGATCATTGTCACACAGAACAAAACTGGGGTTCTTTATGCTGGAAAGTTCAGTACCTGTGAGGTACAAAGCAAAACCCTTCATTTTACAGACTGGAGGTTTGGGGTCAAGGTTGTGTTAGTGGGTTGCCCCAAAATAGGCAAGAAGTTTATGGATGGACCATGAATTGAATTTTGGATCTTTTGACTGCTGGACCAGAAACTTGTTGGCTGTAATATCCATAGTTTGTCTGCAGCTATCACTATCCTCTTCTCTTGTTCTACTTTTTTTTTTCCTATGAGCTTTTATTTTCCCTGTCAAATTTATTCCTCAAGACTACCGTTTCTGTCTACATGTTCTTGCTCATGACACCTTCTTGCCTGTTGACCTCAGGATTTCTTGCATTGTTTTCTGGTGTTTCTCCCTTGGTTAACAGCAGCTGCAACAATATTATTGCACTCTTATACTTAGAAAACAGAACAAAATACAAAAGTAGCGAGTCAGTTTTGCTCTACAATTAGAATCCCATTTTTAACAACTTTCTGTTGTTTGGGTCAGCGTGCTACAGTTCTGATGTTGCAAATGTGTTCTTCAAGAAGCAAAAATTAAAGACTTGTGTCACACTTAATTTACATATCACTATTGTATACAAGTGTGAGCTAGTAATTTGGGGAAAGCAAATTACATTATGTGCTTCTGTCTTCTCTCTTTCTGTGGTAGGTGGTGTATGAGTTGCCCATTCGTAGTCAGTGGTGCTTTGATGTCCAGTGGTGTCCTAGGAACCCTTCAGTCTTCTCTGCTGCCACTTTTGATGGGTGGATCAACATTTATTCTGTTATGGGCGGGAACTTAGAAGCTCAGCAGAAGACACAGGCTGACAAGGTAAAGGACCGGAGGTTAATATTACTGGTAACTCTGAGCGTGGTGGTATGATTTGTTTGTTC
Organism: Numida meleagris; assembly: GCF_002078875.1. NCBI lineage: Eukaryota > Metazoa > Chordata > Aves > Galliformes > Numididae > Numida > Numida meleagris. The sequence goes on along the minus strand of NC_034413.1, from coordinate 18,328,328 downwards.
ATTTTAAGGTTTAGGGTAACTGATCTGTTTAGTTTAAGCTGTTCCTTTAGGAAATGGTCTGTCTTTGGAATTAGCTTCCTTCAAGCAACTGAGTGACTTGAAAAATAAAACATGTAGATCTTGCCTGTGAACCTCTGGCAACCTCAGCTTGCTAAGGTTTATTTTGCTACCTTTCAGACATTCTAGTCAGTCGCATTTTGGAGCTATGTCCAAGTCAAACTTATCCTTAGCAAACACCAAATCTATTCCAGTAATGTTAAAAATAAAGAATGCTTGTAAACAGCATTGTATATATATTCACTAACTTCCTGAATGTCAGAAATCCAGATCAGAGGTCACTTTTGACATACTCTTGTCTAGGCAATAAAGTCTGGAGAAATTATTTCACCAGCCTTGTCAAAGTCTTATAAAAGCTTGAGAAAGTCTTTAAAACTAACTCATTTGAAAGACACAAGCAATGAGTAATACAGCAAATAGATTGACAACTTTTGACCGTATTTTATCACCGTCTTGCATAAAACAAGTACTTTTGTAACCCGTTTTTTTTGTGAGCTGGATGCTATGCCAAGCAGTGTTGAGGAGTTTTTGTCTTGCTAAGGAAAACTTAGGAAGTCTGAAGGTGAAGCTTTGAGAAATAATTTTGAGGACTGTTTGGAAATACCATTTGTCTTACAAATGGCTTAGTTGTATTTCAGAAAGATGTTCTGTCATTGTCTCTTTCTTCATCAGCAAGGAGAGTAATTAATTATTAGCATTATTTTTTGTGCTTAGTCCGTTACAAAGAGAAATTGAATTATCTTATCCCTTTCTCCATCTGATCCTAGATCTCTTCCTCCTTCAACAACCTGGATCCCTTTGGCACAGGACAGACCCTTCCTCCTTTGCAGGTGCCAGAGCAAGTAGCTCAAACCACCTTGATTCCACCGTTAAAAAAGCCACCCAAGTGGATTCGCAGGCCTGTGGGTGTTTCATTTGCAGTAAGTGAATGGAGCATCCTTCACTGAAGATGCTTCTAGTGATGCATTCCTTTTCTTTAGCAAAACCTTGTGATCTTCCTGCCGGTAGTTGTCTTAATGCCTATTTAAGGTACAGTGTATTTTCCCATCTGGGGAAGCGCTTTTACTCAACATTTGGGTATATTTCCAACAAGAAAGTGTCCCATGGCAGAGAAAAGGAGTCTAACTAGAAATTAAGAAAGCTAAGAAAGACTCATAAATCTTGTAATTGTAGGCTGCGATACGCATTTCCGTTCTTCTGTCTTTCTCCTCTCTTTCCAGTATTTAATTTTTTCCCCCTCCTAAATTGAAACTCTTTGTTCCTTCAGCCTGTCGTGACTTGTTATCTGTCTGTCTAGTGCCTACTATTCGCATTATGGTTTTCATCTTTCCATCATGCCTCTCAGAAAGGAACAGGCAGTTCTAAATGGTACTTTTTCAGTTGTTCCTCTGTGTCGTTTGCAGTTAGCAATGTCTGACAGTACATGCATGGGTGACTGTCACGTCAGGAAGTATCAGCAGGAATTACTGTTTCTTCAACTGAAGGACTCCCTCCATGTTCCTGCTGTACAAATACATGAAACTTTGGGTTCTTTTTGATTACAGCTGGAGCTTGAGTCAGCCTTGCTAAATGAAGAATTAAGTTCTTAAATGTAAAAGTGCTTACTCTGCCTCTTTCTGTCTTTCTCAGTTTGGAGGAAAACTGATTACCTTTGGTCTTACTAAGGCTCCTGGGCAGCAAATACAGCAGACTTACCCACACCAAGTTTTCATCAGTCAAGTCACTACTGAAACTGAATTTCTGCTCCGGTCCAGAGAACTGCAGATGGCTCTGCAGTCAGGAAACCTCCTTGATTACTGCAAAGGCAAGATCCAGACAGCCAAGTTGAAGTATGAGGAGAACTTGTGGAAATTCCTAAAGGTAGGATAGCTGTGGTGAAGCACAGGTCTCAATTCTTGTACATGTTTGTGTATGGAGAAACATTGGAATCTTTTCCATAGTACAACATTTGCATAGTAAATTTGATCTCTTGAATAGGGTCGCCCGTTGCTGTCTAGGTGGTGACAAGAGTCTCCACTGCAAGGATCACTGCAACCATGTCTTTAGTAGCATTGGATGAGATATCTCAAACTGTAATTCTACTGAGTTTTTATAATCCAACTAGCCTGTGGTCCTGTGAAACCACTCCAGGACAGGCAAGATTCATTACTACTATCTTAAACTACAAACCAAGCACCTTAATTCTGTTTGAAAGAATGTCCTACCTGACTATTCCTGCATCTGCAGGAACAGTTTCTGACTGTTTACAAGTATCTTGTCTACGTACACATTGTTCAGTCTGGTAGTAGGAACAGCCTCAATGAGTTACTGAAATAGCCAGCTCTCCTTGCAAGGTATTAATTAGTCATTAAAGCATACAAATAGCACATTAACTAGGCTGTGTACAGCCTGGGGGAATTTCTGAATCTGTCTGAAATCCCTACTGAGAAAGTTTCTCTAACAATTAGTTCACTACTTTTTTTTTTTTTTTCTGAAGCCAGCTAGGAGTTCATGCAGCCACGTTGTTTCATTTTCATACAAGCACAGATAGGTTCATTGTTTCTGTGCAGAGATTAGATCAGCAAATCTTGGACCATTCAGGGAATTAATGGCCAAGTACACTAAATATGCGCCTGCATAGACATGATGCTTGATCGCTGCTCACTTGTAACTGTATGGCAAACTTGAATGTTACCCTTTTGTCATTACCATAATTTAAATTCTATAGATTTTCCCACTGTGTGCTGGGTGTACTTGTCATAGTTGAGTTATTTATCTGTAAGCTGAGCTCTGGACTTTGCTGCTGCTAGAAGTAGCTAGCTATTGGCAGTGTGTAGATGTGTAGGATTTTACATGTTTTCTTGTCTTTTTCAATGTCCTTTGGGACTCAGGTGAACCTGGAGCAGGAATCTCGGACTAAACTCCTCAAGCTGCTGGGCTACAGTAAAGAGGACCTGCAAAAAAAGGTAAGGAGTCTTTTGTTAGAGAGAGACCTTTACAGGGCTAAAGCATCTGCTGGAAAGTTATAGGATTCCTACTGGAAATGAATGAGTGCCCCCATAGTACACAAAGGACCAAACTGTATGATATTTCAGTTGAAGGGCACTTGAAGTATCCCTCAGACTGAAACCTACTGCAGTGGGTAGGGAACACAAGCAAGAGTTATTCTGTGGTTTCTTTTAGGACTTCACTAGGAATGCCTGAAGCTGTACAAAGGCCTCCTTGTCCCACATTGCACTCAGCAATTTTCTTTTCAGATCTGAAATGGTAAAGCTGACCAAGACATGTGTAACAAGTATAACTAAACCTCTACAGAGAGTTCCTTGTCCTCAGAGCTCAAAGACGAACTGCTTGTCACAAAGAGGTGCTTTGAGAGAGTGATGAAGGAAAGAGAGTCCAAAATGACTGTTCAGGTCTTTTTTTTTTCTGATTGTGCTGGTCAACTGGTCCCAAGTTCCCAGAGTTCCCATTAAAACGAATATGTAGACACTAGTAAGAGTATAACAGTAGCTTTACTGGATCAGACGAAAATGGTCTTGAGCCTTATTATCTTATTGCCAGTTGATACTCAGAGAGGTGTATAAAAGCAGCACAGTTGTGAGAGCTTCTAGCATCCAGCTCTGCATCTCAGGGAGTTCCTCAGCCAGGAAGGTGACAGATGAAGATGCCGCACTAATGGAACTGCAGCAGCATGGACAAGTCTCTGAAAAGGCTAAGTAATGTCTGCCACATGGCCAGCCAGGAATAGGGAGATGGAACTTTTCACACAGGTGGTGAAGCCAGGTGTTATGGTTTTGTGATTTTTCTTGTCGGTATTCCACATCATTACATCATGTAAGGTATGGGCAGTTAAAGAGTTAATTCCCTGGTTACTGCAAACTGCCTTTTTTGGTGTGGCCCTCTGAGGGGGAGGGGAGGAGGTGCACTCCCCAGGGGTCTTTGCGTTGCAGGGGAGGGGGGTGAAGCTGCCTGGGAGACGCGGGGGTCTGTTCCTTCCTGCCCAGCGGAGAAAGCACGTGGTCCTCCTGCAGTTTACTGTGTAAGATTTTCAGCCTGTAAACTCTCTATTATAATTCTACTAGCCTCATTTTGATATATTTAGTAAAATTAGTTGTTCCTCCTCAGATTGGTGCCACTGTTTTTGTGTTAGGTCTGCCTATGAGTCCCCTGTTTTTCCCCTCTTCCCTTTGTTTCCCCAGGGTGCAGTCCGCGGCTTCTCTGCCGCTTTAGCTGCCAGACCGCCCGGGGCCGGCCCCTAGCTGCCGGCAATTTTTTTTTTTTTCCTTCCTCCTTGCTCTTTTTTTTTTTTTTTTTTTCCTTTCGGGCCTGTCCCCCCTGTCACGGACGCATACCCTTAGATAATACCGTGACACCAGGGAACTGTCTAGAAATTGTCAGTCACTTGTTGGCTTTGCTGCTATCATGGTTAACCTTCACCTTGTGAATGTCTGTTTCTTTTGTAGATCACCTCGTGTTTGAGCAATGGAATCCCAGATAAACAACCCCTTCCCGAGGCAGATGAGACAAACACTGCACAGCCAGATCAGGTATGTTCTGTGCATCTTACCACTCTGGGAGATCAGCAGAGGGCAGAATGAACAGGAAAGTTTAATTCCAACCACAAGATGTTGGGCTCAATGCAGGAATCACAGAGGGCAGTTGAGAGTCTGACAGGCCTGTCACAGGGTCAGACTAAGTGATCCTAGCTGTTCCTTCTGGCTTTAAGTCAAATCAGCGAATGATGAAGACGGACTCCTGGCTATTAACACTGCAAGAAGGCTTGCTTCGCCAGTGCTGATTTCTTCAGTGATAGACTTAGCCTCACCTGAGCTTAACTTCATGCTACAGTTCTGGATTTCCTCTGTGAAGCTTCTGCTGTGGTATTTCTTTTGCATTTCTTTCCTTTTCACTTCTATCCTTTGAAATGTATTTTCATATGATTTTGAGATGATGATCTTCAGATGCCTTCCAATGCCTGGTTTGGCATCCTTTGTAAATTGTATTCCTCTACGGAATATAAAGCCACTATCCTCAATTTAGTAATCTTTTTCACAAATTTTGAACACTTGTTGAGATACTCTAGGGGTAGCAGTTGTGTCCTGTGTTCCTATCGAGCACCAAGCATGTATGTGATCCTGCCTATTATACGTATTTCCGGCTGAGATTATCCCTATTCCATGGAAAATTGTTCAGCTTGCTTACAGGCTGACCACTGAATGCAGGAAAACTAGCCAGCAATATTGTTGTCATTGCATGTCTTTCACTCTCATTCTCCTAAGCATTGTCAATAACAGCACTGCTCTTGTTGGTGCCTTGGCAAAACTATCCACGTTGATAGAGCAGTGGCAGGAGGCATGAAGGGTTTCCAAGCTGAAATCCAGATTTATGTGAGCATTCTCAACCAAATGGAGAAGAGCCCCACCCCACCCTGGGCAGGATCTGTGTGTTGAATGAGTAAATTAACCTCTTGCACTCTTTGCACAGCTTTTGATAAATTCCAGTGATGATGTAGCTGCTGTTTCCTCCTCTTCAGCCTTTTTTGACAACCTCATCCCACAGAATATGAGCATGCTGGAGATTCCTATTACAGAAGGTATGTTATATGAAATGTATTTCTGCCATCTTAGAAGAAGAGAGGAAGGTAACACAGAAAATTCTACAGAGACCAGGAGGAATCTGGTCCACTCCAGCAAGTGGATATCTTTAAAATACATGGCCCACTCCACTGTCATGCAACATCTATATGTGTTGTGTAAATAAATATTCTTTGCAGTTAAAAGACGTATTTAAAGTGTAGGAGAGTTGTGATGAAAGACACATGTCACGTCAGTGAAGGTTTTTTGTTTGATTGTTTTG
>NC_034413.1:18317027-18319291 GCF_002078875.1 Numida meleagris | reverse complement strand
GAACATACTGGTTTCTGGTTAAGGCTATCATGTTCTGTGTTGGAGTTGTGTGTACATATAACTACATAATGGCGCTGATGGAGATACCAGCCTGGTGCTTGCACCTCCTGGAGGGAGTGGCTAGTTTTACAAACAGCACCGTGGTGAGGCTGGCTTCCAGGTTCTCCTCTCAGTTCCTTACGCACCTTTGGAATTTCAATCTAGCAATCATGATACTAATTGCTTTGAATGTTTTCCTCTAAACAATAATTTACATTATGTGGAGGAAACTTTCCCCAAAACTGGAAAATGCTGAGTGGCAGGGAATATGGAGAGGCCTAGGGAAGACCTTAGAAACATGGGGACCCCCAGTGTCATGGGATTTCACCCTTGAACACCTGTGGGATCCTGAGAAGCTCGGTCAGTTTTTGAGTCAGGGATGGCGCGGCCTAGGCAGATCTGAGGAGGCACAACTTATTTGGGGCCTGGCTTGTGCTTATCGAGCTCTATACAATACTGTTCTTGAGAGAGAGAGTTTCCCAGCTGAAATTCGGACCAGAGGGGGAAGTCCTCAGGCTAAACCTGAGCAAGCACAGGAGGCACCAGTATCAGTGGCAGTTGCTCCTGTGGAAGGACAGAAATGGAAACGGGTGTCCTCGCAGCTGGAACGGAAGGAAGAAGCGGAGAAGGCAGAGGAAGATCCAGGCAAGGGGCCCTCCCCAAACCCATCGTCACCAAGAAAGGCAACAGAAGAAAACAAGAGACATGGAGAGGATAGGGGGGAGGAAGGCGTCACAATTACAACTGTCCGCCGACCTCTGAAAATGACCGAAATCATGGGCTCAAGAAAGGAGTTTACACGGCACCCGAATGAAACCATTGTCACCTGGATGCTTCGGTGTTGGGACAACGGGGCCAGCAGTGTGCTCCTGAATGGTAATGAAGCTCGCCAACTGGGAAGCATTGCCAGGGACGCAGCCATTGACAGAGGGATCAGTAGATGCCTGGATGGGACCGCCACCCTTTGGGAATGAGTGTTATTAGCTGTGAAGGAAAGGTATCCCTTCAAAGATGACCTCGAGCCTCAGATGAGAAAGTGGGACACTGCTGAAAAGGGCATTCAGTATTTGAGAGAAATAACTGTGGTGGAAATGCTATATGACCCCAGGTTTGTTCCTAACAATCCACGCCAGCAGCATGATCCCGAGAGAGTTAGAAGTACGCCGGATATATGGCGGAAACTCACTAAAACAGCACCAGCCCAGTATGCCAGTACACTGCTAGCCACATTTAATAGATTGGAGGACCTACAGAGAAGACCCCCTGTTTATGAACTGATTATTACATTCCAAAATTATGAGCAAAAACTCCCCCCAACCCATGCTTCTATTTCAGCTATCTCAGAGGTAAGAGAAAGATTGGAGAAAGTGGGGAAGAAACAGAATGGTATAGTGGAGGATGTGTCCCTCTTGATGGACTGTGACGAACCCGTAGCAGTATCAGGAACACCTGATGGAGATCAGGATGATCAGAAGAGCTTACTGAAGAAGCTGATCAAACTGATGGAAGATCATGAATGTTCCTCCTCACCTGTATCATCAAAAATCTCAGCTATCAAAGGCAGACGTCATCCTGCTCAAGCAAATGATGGTGGCAGATCTATGGCACGTGCCGCCTTGTGGAGTTACTTACATGAAAAAATGGCATAAGAAACCCACTCCTGTACTATGAGCACGGGTGAGAGAATTACAGTGCAGATTAACCACCAATGAAGTTGCTGAACTCACTACAGGTAACCAATAGAGGGGCCCTGCCCTCAGTCAGGGGAGGGAAAGGGATAATAGAGTTTATTGGACTGTGTGGATTCGATGGCCTGGCACTTCAGACCCACAGAAATACGAGGCACTGGTGGACACTGGTGCGCAGTGCACTCTAATGCCCTCAAGTCATGAAGGGACAGATTTGATTTGTATTTCTGGAGTGACTGGGGGCTCTCAAGAATTGACTGTGCTGGAGGCAGAAATAAGCCTTACTGGTAAAGACTGGCAAAAACATCCTATTGTAACTGGTCCAGGGGCTCCGTGTATACTTGGTATTGATTACCTCAGAAGGGGACATTTCAAGGATCCCAAAGGGTATCGATGGGCCTTTGGAATAGCTGCTGTGGACACAGACAACATTAAGCAGCTGTCTGTTTTGCCTGGCCTGTCAGAAGATCCGTCTGTGGTGGGGCTGCTAAAAGTAAAAGAGCAACAGGTACCAATTGCCACAAAAACGGTGCACAG